>NW_006159855.1:2747195-2813999 GCF_000334495.1 Tupaia belangeri chinensis | reverse complement strand
CCTGCTTGGCCCTGTCTCAGGGACAGCCTTGACATTGGCTCTTCTGTCTGTGACATGGCGCTGGACCCTCCCCAAATGCTCACCCCTTCAAATGGGACCGCCCTCAGTCACAGGGGTCCAAGTCTCTCCTTTCTCTGAGCACCATGACGACTGACGTGCATGCGGCTGCCTGAGAAGACTGGGCTGGGACAGTCCCACTTGTCCCTTCACTCTTCCCCGTGACCCCCTCAGCGAGCCTTTCCTGGGAACCGACTGGGCATCAGGCCCTGCGCCAGGCACCAGGGACATGAAGATGAACACGAGGTAAGGTCTATGTCCTCCAAACCGGACGACTAGCCAGAAGCAAAGGCAAGTACACATGAAGAGTGATGGGCATGATTCAGAAATGTGGAGGAGCCGGGGCAAGGGGCAGAGGCGCCATGGTCTCCCCACACCCGCCCCCTTCCCAGCCAGCCAGGGTGACGGGAGAGGCCAGCACACACAGACCAACTGCGGAACCAAAAGCACATCTCCCGTATGGACTCTGCACGGCCCGAGCAGCGTGTTATCACCGAGCGGCCTAGCTGGGCCTGTACGTGTAATCTTTTTTGTTTGTTTTTATTTTTAAGAATTACTTTATTTTTTAGTATTATCATTCTCTCAATTTGCTATATGGCACACATGCAAGAAAGAGAGAGAGAGAGAGAGAGAGGGAGGGAGGGAGAGAGGGAGAGAGGAAGCCACCAGGTCTGGGACTTGAACCGCAGTTGGCCATGGGGGAATCCAGTGCCTCAACTATGTGGTGTCTTCAGTGAGACACAGCGTCACATGAGAACCTGAGCCAGGGGAACGGGGCACATGCTTGGACCTCGGCACCTTCCTGGGTGTCCCACAGAAGGGCAGAGGCAGGAGACCCTGCCCCACAGCCAGTCGGCGATGGGGCAGCAGATGACCCAGACCCAGCCAAATGAACGCTTTCTCTGAGTCTGCACCGGCGGGAGTGAGGCGAGGAAGCAGGGGTGCAAAGAAGCCTCCGCCCAGGCTGCTGGCAGCAGCACCTGTATCCGACCTGCAGGGCCAGTGGTGCCCCAAGCCCTGTGATGACAGCAGTGGCTCCTGACCATGCTGCCCTGGCATGCCTAGCGCGTGGGGACACTGCCCAGCTTCCTCCGGCTCCTGTCCCTTTTCCAAAACTGGTTGTGCGCTTTCCTGTCCAGACTGTGTGCTGCCCTATTTCCTTCCCAAAAACTCCCTTCCTGTTTTGAAGAGCTGGTTCCTGTTGTGCATGACAGAAGACCCTGGTGGCCCGTGGCCTCTCACATTCCACCTGCCCTCCCTAGGCAGGATGGCCAGTGGGACCTCCAGACATGACGCTGTTGTGCTGCCGAGGGGGGTGGGGGCGATGGGCCAAGCAGGTGCCACCTGGGAGGTGGCTGAGGCTCCAGCTGAACTGCAGACAGGCGACCCACATCTGACTGAGCGAGCTGTTCTGGACGTGTGAAGGGGAGGAAAACCAGCTCTGCTCGCTGGAGCCCTCTCAGACTGGCTGGACAACTAGGGTGCGGTGCCTGGGCAGGGCAGGCGGCATGAAGTGTCCACACAGGCAATGACGGAGACCCTCTGGTCTTCCATCCCTGCATGTGGACGTGGACGGTGGCCCTCCCTGAGCTCGAGTGGCCCTTCTCCACAGCCCAGCCGTCATCGGGGAGGGCCAGAGCACGGGGTGGCTTACTGAAGCCATGACAGCTGCTCGAAGGAAACGTGATACCAGACCAGAGAGAAAACCACCTGCTTACTCAGACGTGGGGAAGAACAGAAGGCGTCTGAAGCACGGTTGTAAAACTTACAAAGCGAGGCAACCCTGAGGGGCCCAACCACCTCTCTGGAGGCTGCGGTGTTGTCAGGGCAGATGAAGCTGTCTCTGCTAAAGGACTCCCCCTGCCTGCCTCTTAAAACACAGGTCAAGCTGTAAACCCACACAGTCCTCAAGGTGGCGTCACACAAGCTCCCACACGGGAGCCGCCCAGTTCTCTCTCCACAGGCGGAGACCTGCCCCTGCGCACCTGTCAGACTCCCCCAGGTGCTCAGGTCCTTCAGCCTGCACCCCAGGACTTAGCACAGACATGCTGCCACGGTGTGGGGGAAATCCAGTCCCACCAGGCACGCGGGTCAGAGGAAGGTCCTACTTTCTCCCCTACAAGCTCAGCGACCTCCAAGAAGGAACATGAGGCACTGTACCTGTGGAAGTATCCGACGGAACACCTTCGTGTATTTTCTCAGCCTGAAAACGAACGTGAGATGCCATTAGTCCCGACGACCGGGAAACATGCTGGCCATGCTGGCGTGTGCCTGGGGCCCAGGGCTCTCCAACGTACCTTACTGCCATTGCACATTCTGATAATGGACACATAGTGTCTAATTTTTCTGCAAATAGAAAACAGTGCATTACTTCCCTCCTGGCTCTCCACTTGGATGTCCAAGCAGTTCATTTTTCATTCTGAAAAGAGCACCTCCCTTTCACAATACACACAATGCTTTGAGGCCAACGCCACCAATGAACAGACAAGAGTTTACCAATGTCATGTCTTCTGGTGTCTCTATGGAAAGAAGTGATTCAGTAAAAAACAATAAAATCCTCCAACCATCATAACAGACAATAAAAAATATGTATGTAAAAAAAAAAAAAAGACTGCATGTTAACCGACTGAGAGCTTCACTCCTTGTACGTCTCCGATTCTCACAACCCTTTCCACTGGTGCTCGCCCTCAACGATGTGCTCACGGTCACTCACGGGAACAGACAAGGCCACCCTGGGAGAGGCGCTCGCTGCGTGCCGAGAACACAGCAGCGAGGGCTCGGCTCAGAGGCTACTGGCTCTTCTCACGTATTTGTTGCTCCTCCCGTTCTTTTCCCGTTCCCTCGATAATCAAACCCCTATGTACTGTCACAGAACAATTGGGAAAGGACATAAGAGGGCAAAGAATGAGAACAGAGAGCCCACACAGATCTGTCTCCCTGGGGCGACTGACAACTGGCGGCCCGGGCTGGTGACAGAGCACGTGAGCCGTGCAGTCAGTGCCGAGGTCTGCGGCCTGGCTCCGCGTGCGCTGGCAGCCAGACTCCGAGCCAGGAGCTTATACTCTCTAAGCCTCAGTTTCCTCATCTGTGAGGTGGAGACGGTCATGGGGCCCACCTCACGGGGCTGCGGTGGGGATGAAATGAAGTGGTGTCTCCCAGGCACTGTGAGCCTGGCTGGGAGGAGGCCTGGACAGACATGAGCAGGCACTGCCCTCGCCAGAGCTCCTCCTGTCCCGTCTTTCCTTTTTGCCTTTTCATGATTGAGTTCACTAGGTAAGCTTTTACAGCTTCCTTTTCGCATTTAACATTTCAAAAGCTTTCTCCTTGTAATTTAAGGTTCTGTGATTGGTATTTCTGATGGCTGTATGTTTTATTGTGTGGTATTCTAATATTCATAATTTTCTACTTTCCATGTTATTTTTAAAATAATAGCTTCTGCATCAAACTGTCTGAAAATTTTAGGCTCCTTAGGTACTAATTTATTAATACTAAATTAATACTAATTTCCAACCTACAGTCACATCTGTTTTATACAAGAATTCCCATAATGTCGTATTTAAGAAATCTGTATCTGATTTGTCAGGCTTTTGCAGAAATACTGCATAGGACATCAAATTGGATTCAAATGGTAAGGGGCCTAGCAGTCATCATTCTTATCACACGGCTGAGCAGACTGAGGCGCTGTGCACTCGGCAGCTTTAACAAGACGGTCCCAAGTGTGGGGGCTCTGGGCTGCAGGTAGAGGGCCAGCTGGTGGCCACAGGCAGCCACGAGGATGTCACCGCGACCCCACCCTGGAAGGCCATTCTGTGCTAACACCAGACCTTCCTATGAGCCTCACTTATAACCCCTGGCAGGCAGTTCTTACATAACTCAAATATTCAAAGTGCATTTGGCAATAACCTAAAACGTGGCTTGCTAGCTAGCTGAACTGCTCGTTTTTTCTACTTACCCTCCCTGTCCAACGACAGGTATTATCTTCACATTTTGTTGTATATTATCTCCATTTTTCTTTTTGGCAGAGTAAATTCCTTGCCACTCCTAGAAATGGAATGTAAGCATCATTATATTTGTATTCAAAACAGAAACCCAAGAACATTTTCTACCTTGGTTCCGATTCATTTCCATTCCTACAAAGCAATTAGGATAAAAGTGATCCTCAGTCCCATTTCAGGTCATCTAACAGTTCTTTCTCAGCCTTTAATGCCCACCGTGGATCCTCCTGGGTTGCCGACAAAGTCAAGTGACCACAATGTAAGCAGCTACCTGCTTCGTGCTATCTGCTGGCGAATGGGGCCTCAGCCCATGGATGAAGAGCACACCTTGCGTCAAGTGGGGGTCTCCCCTCACAACTGCCCCCGCACAGTGGGAGAGAGGCCCGGTCTCTGTGCCGGTGTTTGGGAGTGGGAGGTTGTTCTGTGGCCACTGCTGTCAGCTTCTCAGTCTAATGGCGCGAAGGCCCTCTGGGACGTGTGAGAGTTTCAGTCCCTCTGCAAGCAGGGTGGGGACAATGAGGTAACAGCCAGGATGGAGCTCAGGTAGAACGAACAGGTGAGACCCTTAGGCCCAGGATCCAATGACATTGGTCATGATTTCAGGATCAGACAGACTTGAGGATTCATGTGGACAGGAAGTGCGGTCTGAGTGAGCAGGGCAGGCCTGTGGGCAAGAATGTGGTGAGGACACAGGCCTGTGGTTCCCCTACTCCTGGTTCAGAAGGGAGGGTCAGGGAGAGAACTGGGTTTTGTCACCATCTTCAAAGGTTCTAAAGTCATTAAGAAGTCACCAAGGTCCCCGGCTATGGAAATCCCTAAAACCACTATACCACACTGGATTCCTGGGGTGTTCTGTAACCTTCTGAACCTTCCACAGTCCTTCAAGACCTGGAATGGACCCAAGCGGGACGTGGCCACCACGGCAGCTGTGGTGGCCTCGTTGAAGGCTCCTGTCCACACCCTCTCATGATCTGGAATCTGTGCTTCGGGTGTGGCCACCTGCATGCAAATGCCAATGGTGAGATCTCCTCTTCAGACTCCTCTGGGAAAGTGGATCAAAAAGAAGCTAAGACACTGATTGAGGCAAAGGATGATTACTGATGCTTCCTGATAAAATTCTGAAAAGGATGGGCACCAAAAAAGGACAGCATCAAAAATCAGCCAGAGATCCCAGCTTGTACGGGCCTTATGCATACAGAGTGAGGCCTGATCCCCAAACCAGCAAGAACCAAACAGGGCTCCCTGGTCAGGAATGAGCAGGCCTCCGTGTCCACAGCCCATCTGTCCAACCTGGAAGGTCAGCAATCGGGTCAAGATAAGTAACAGAAACCCACTGCGGTTTTGTTGTTGTTGTTGCTTTTTAATTTGCTAAAGGGTGTGTGGGCTCTCTGGGGAAAGAGAAAGGGAGAGAAGGAAAGTAAGAAGGCACTGTCCATGGGGGATGGTCACACTAAGAACCCTTTATCTCTTCTCCACTTCTCCTTCCAGGATTCTGGGCACAAACTGACACAGGCCTAGCAGGTTTCTCAAGTCACTGGGTCAGGTCCTCAAACCATGCAGTCAGCAGTGCGGGATCCAGTTGCCTTAACCACCACGACACTGGCTAGCTCAACTATGATGTTTGCAAAACTCTGAATATACCAAAAACCATGAGCAGGGTCAGTGTGTGTGTGTGTGTGTGTGTGTGTGTGTGTAGAGATATATACATTTTTTAGAGAGATTTTTGCTATAGGGCACATACGTCCACCAGAGACTCAGAGAGAGACAGAGGGACCATGAGAAGTTACTCCACGGGGGAATGGGCACACCACAATCCCTTGTCCTCCATTATTCTCTCAGGATTTTGGGCATAAATGCACAGGCACCTGGTGTGAGTTTCAAGCCGCTGGATCTGGGACTCGAACCACAATCAGTAATGTGGGAGTTCAGTGCCACAACCACTACGCCATCTGCTGGCCCCAGAGTGTATTTTCTTCTTTTCTTTAACTTTTTTCATTTAATTTTATTAATTATTTTAATTTGACCAGAGAGAGAGAGAGAGGGAGAGAAAGAGAGGGAAAGTAAGAAAGCAAGCTGCTGGGTCTGGGACGTGAACCTCAGTTGGCCATGTGGGAATCTAGTGCCCTTAACCACCATGCTAACTGCTGGCCTCCACCCCAGACTGCATATTCTAAACAAATAATATTGTATGGAATTATATCTTAACAGAAATTATCCTATTAAAAGAGACAGACATATAGGAGACCAATCCAGTTGGTCAGCACTTTAAAATATCTATTTAGGGACCAGCAGTTGCCGTAATGGCTGTGTTGCTGGACTCGTAGTCGACCACGGTTTGAGTCCTGGACCCGGTGGCTTAAACTCACGCCAAGCGCGTGTGCTTGCGTGCCCAAGATCCCAAGATGAAGGAACCAGCAGTTAGCGTAATGGCTATGTCGCTGGACTCTCATGTAGTTGACTGCGGTTCGCGTCCTGGACACGGTGGCTTAAAACTCACGCCGGGCGCGTGTGCGTGTGTGCCCAAGATCCCAAGAGGAGAATGGAGGAGAAGGGACTGCAGCGTGACCATCCCCCCTGGGGGGTGATTTCTCACTTTCTGTCTCTATGTCTGTCTCTGTCTGTCTGGCGAGCGCATGTGCCCTATAGCGAAAACCTCTCCAAAAAAAGATCCCAAGAGGAGAATGGAGGAGGGTTTGTGGCGGGGCCATATCCCCTAGGGGGTGATTGCTCGCTCGCTTTCTGTCTCTCCGTCTCTGTCTTTCTGGTGAGCGCACACACCCTATAGCAAAAACCTCTCTAAAAAAATAGTAATAAATAAAATATATATTTAAGATTTTCTTCTCTAGGTCTTTCCAAATAGACTCTGATAGGTGACAGTTCCAAGCCAAGGAATGAGGGGCCATTCCAGCCAAGGCCAAGGCACCATGGTCCATCTGAAAGAGAAGGTTTAGCCAACAACGTGGCTCAGGTAGCAGAGCTGCCTCTAAGTCCCCCAATTGCCAGAGGTAACAAAAACATTCACTTATAAAAAGCCTGTAAGTTGTGGTTCCCAAGAACACCAACAGCTCAACCTTGCAGTGTCAGGTAATGTGCGCGGACTTCCAGCACTCCTCACACCTGGCAACCCTGCAGGTCTGGGTACAGGTAGTGTGCACAAGCCTTGGTCCCCAGGCGGAGCTCCCCCCAGAACAGCCGGAAGGCCTGCATTTCGCTTTCGCTTCTGTCCAGAACAAGCTACACAGCCAGCTGGGCTTCTCTGGCTATTGATGCAATCCCTCTCGGCACCCACTGTCCTAAGAATGAAATCATCGCCATGCCCAGGGCTAACACAGAGCACTAACATGGTAAACCATCAAGAACACTACCAGCTTTTGTTTACTGAATGGAAAAGGCAAGCCAAAATCAACTACAGAATCCTCCGGCCAGGCTAAGGAATTTGCACTCTGTGCCTAAAGGAGTGATGTGACAAAAGGACGAGTTAGTACGAGTAGCCACGCAATGGGCACAGTGCACTGACAGGAGGCAGCGAGCCAGACAAGGAGACCTGACTGGATTCAGCCACCGTAGGTCCAGGGTGTAGGAAGAAGCCCCTGAGCAAGTCAGGCCCAGCTAGTAGACACTCAGAGGCAGCCATTTAACGGCCACCAGGGTTTGGGGGGTCAGAGGGGATACAAGAGAGCAGGGAGTCCCAGCAAAACGTTTCCAGGAATCTAAGTCACGGTAACCATCCAGTGGCCTGGGCGCACAGAGGCAGGGGCTCTGGGGGGGGGGGGGGGGGGGGAAGTGTACGCAGGGTACAGAGGAAACCACTGCTGGACAATTTAATTCCAGATGACGACAGGATGTTGAACCAGACCTGGGAAGAGAGGCTGTGGCTAAATCCAGGGAGGTGTGAAACATGCATGCAGAGCAGGAAAGAGCCTCCACACTGAGGGAGCAGAGCAGCGAGCGTCCTCGGGTGCAGAGGGCAGGAAGTGGACAGAGCAGGAAAACGGGCAGCTGTGAGGGAGGAAGGAGGGATCTCAGAAGCAGAGGAAGGTAAACGTTTTGAGGAACTAACTGCCTCTGCAGGTGCACATCAGTCCTGCAGGCAGGCAGAGCACGTGGGGAAGAACACACAGAATTATTTTTTCTCTTTTTAGGTTTTGCCATAGGGCATGTGTGATCACTGGAGAGAGACGAGAGAGAGTGGGGGAAAGTGAGAAATCACTCCCAGGGCTTGGCCAAGCTGCAATCCCTTCTCCTCCGTTCGCCTCGTGGCACATGTGCCTGGCGTGCTTTTCAGGGCCTGAGATTTGAACTGTGTTGGCCACGTGGGAGTCCAGGGCTTTAACCACCACGCCACTTGCTGGTCCCCAGGAAAAGATTCAAGATCTCCAAAGGAGAAGAGACAATGTAAGTGTCATGTATTTGAGAAGACGGGAGATTGGTTCTAGAGCCCTAATGAAGAATGCTTGGGAAAGAAGAAAAGAAGAGGGAAACCAAGAAGGATGTGGAGGCTCCTTGTCTTATTATGGGGTTACTGTTAACTGAAAACACATTTTAAGAAAGAAATTATTTATTTAATTCCACTTGTTATTATTATTTCTTTAATTTGCCCAGAGGGAGACAGAAGAGAGAGAAAAGGAAAGCAAGACAGCAAGCTCCAGGTCTGGGACTTGAACCACAGTCAGTCATGTGGGAATCCAGTGCCTTTACCACCACACCACCTGCTGGCCCCCAAAACAAAGATTTTTGCTATATGACGTGTACGCTCGCTGGAGAGACAGAGAGAGATACACATACAGAAAGCAAGAAATTACTCCCTGGGGAGTGGCCACGCTATCCCTTCTGCGCTATCCCACAGTCCCTTTTCCTCCATTCTCCTCTTGAGGTTTTAGGCACGCATGCATACACGCCCCGTGAGTTTCAAGCTTCCAGGTCCAGGACTCGAATCGTAGTTGGCCACGTGGGAGTCCAGCAACATAATCATTATGTCATCTGCTAGTCCCCAGAAAACACGTTTAATATACCACACTGCCCCTCCCACACGTTTTAAATACACCACAGCCCAGCCTGGCCTACCTCACACGTGCTCAGAAGACTGGCATTACCCTGCAGCTGCAGAGTCACCTAAAGAGACGAGAGAGAGTGGGGGAAAGTGAGAAATCACTCCCAGGGCTTGGCCAAGCTGCAATCCCTTCTCCTCCGTTCGCCTCGTGGCACATGTGCCTGGCGTGCTTTTCAGGGCCTGAGATTTGAACTGTGTTGGCCACGTGGGAGTCCAGGGCTTTAACCACCACGCCACTTGCTGGTCCCCAGGAAAAGATTCAAGATCTCCAAAGGAGAAGAGACAATGTAAGTGTCATGTATTTGAGAAGACGGGAGATTGGTTCTAGAGCCCTAATGAAGAATGCTTGGGAAAGAAGAAAAGAAGAGGGAAACCAAGAAGGATGTGGAGGCTCCTTGTCTTATTATGGGGTTACTGTTAACTGAAAACACATTTTAAGAAAGAAATTATTTATTTAATTCCACTTGTTATTATTATTTCTTTAATTTGCCCAGAGGGAGACAGAAGAGAGAGAAAAGGAAAGCAAGACAGCAAGCTCCAGGTCTGGGACTTGAACCACAGTCAGTCATGTGGGAATCCAGTGCCTTTACCACCACACCACCTGCTGGCCCCCAAAACAAAGATTTTTGCTATATGACGTGTACGCTCGCTGGAGAGACAGAGAGAGATACACATACAGAAAGCAAGAAATTACTCCCTGGGGAGTGGCCACGCTATCCCTTCTGCGCTATCCCACAGTCCCTTTTCCTCCATTCTCCTCTTGAGGTTTTAGGCACGCATGCATACACGCCCCGTGAGTTTCAAGCTTCCAGGTCCAGGACTCGAATCGTAGTTGGCCACGTGGGAGTCCAGCAACATAATCATTATGTCATCTGCTAGTCCCCAGAAAACACGTTTAATATACCACACTGCCCCTCCCACACGTTTTAAATACACCACAGCCCAGCCTGGCCTACCTCACACGTGCTCAGAAGACTGGCATTACCCTGCAGCTGCAGAGTCACCTAACACGGAAGCCCATTTTACAAGAAAGTGTTGAAAAATCTGACATGGTTAACTGAACCCTGGACTGAAAGTACAGAAGAGAATGGCTGCGTGGGTGCTGCAATCACAATTTCTCCGGAGTGCACACCGCTTTCACAGTATTCAGATTCTACATCGAACCACCGTAAGCTGGGACCGTGTGTTTAAAGGACAAATCAGCGCAGAAGCTGGAGACCAGCGTGCCCTTTACTTTTACCCAGAGGAACCAGAACTACAGAGCACAGGCAGCGAGGTCTGCAGAGCGGCACCACAACATTCTGTCTGAACATCATGACTTCTCTGCCCCGGGGAGTATCCCAGTCAGACCAGACTGTCTGGTGCCCCCGCCCTGGGCCGTGGGACCCCTTCCCGGGTCTCCAGCTGCCATTCTAGTCCCCAGCAGATGGCTGAACTCCCCTCCCTGATCACCAGAAGCTGGGGACTCCTCCACAATGCCTCCTCCCCCGAGAGCCTGCACTCACAGGCTGCGTATGCTCCCACCTCCAAACCTCAGCGGCCGGCCGTCCTCCGCAGCTGTGCCAGCAAAGCAGCAGGTTACAAAAAGGGGGCCCTCTCAGGAGCTCTGAAATATGCCAAGCTAGTAGCCAGGCTCCATTAGAGATGGAAGTGCAGGGGTCGGGAACACAGTAGCCTTTCCTGTTGTTGGCTCACGGTAAACACAGAGAAGAGGTCTCTCTATTCAAGCGTGAGGCCCTCTGTCCTGGTGCCCAACGGCATGACCCCGGCACCGATGAGACATGCCACACAGACCGGCAGGACCGGGACTTGACGGCGACTCGCTGAGCACCCCCTCTCTAGCTTACCTGCCCCCTAAGTGAGAGGGACAAGGGATGCCTCCATTAAGTGTTGCCAGATCAGGGGCCACAAGGACCACCCTTGCCCCACCCCACCCCCCGGCTGAACCTCACAGCAAAACCACTGGCTGATGCAGCGGCAGTGAGGACCCTCAGGCATGGGAGAGCGACGCCCTTGGCCGTGGTGTGGGTGACTGTGTTTCCGGCCCCCTGCAGACGATGCCCTCAGCCACAGAAGGGAGCACGTGCTCCAAACCCACACAGTGCACCTGAGGGGCTCCTCATTTCGGCCTTCGCACTCTCCAGAGGGCCTCCCACTTTCTCTAAGTAAGAAAACACCAAGACTGGAGCAGAGCCTTCTGTCACCCTGACAGCATGTTACTGGTGCCCTGCCGGTAGGCTGCTCCTTCCCTCTTCCCATCTCATGGCAACTTCAAGTGCTCAGAGCAAACGGAATGGGCCCATCTGCTGTGTCTTGAGGGGGCTGAGCCGAAGGGCATAGACGCCGATTTTTTAAATGGTCCAAAGAATCCAATTAGTGGGGCCAGCAGATAGCATAATGTTTACATTACTGAACTCCCACGTAGTTGACTGTGGTTCGAGTCCTGGACCCAGTGGCTCAAACTCAGGCCAGGCGCATGTGCGTGCTGGCCCAAGATCCTGGGAAGAGAATGGAGGAGAAGGGATGGTGGCGTGGGGAAATCAGCTGGCGGGTGATTTCTCACTTTCAGTCTCTCTGTCTCTGGTGAGCACATACGCCCTATAGCAAAAACCTCTCCAAAAAAATTAAAAATCCGATTAATAGCCCCTTCCCAGCTTCTAAAAGTGAGAAAGTCCAGCATCAGGGACCAGGAAGGACTGAAAAGCAGAACACACTTCCTTCTCATCATATCTGAAACCTGGGCCACGGTCCAGAGAGGGAAACAGCCTCCCCTACAGGCTGCTCTTGTTCCACCAGCCCTCTTAGCACCATGACTGCCTGACTTCTCTTATCACTGCAAGAAGATCCCGGTTACTTGTTTGTTTCCAACCCTAGAGCTCTTGAACCTGAGATGTTTCATTTTTTCTCTCTTCCTACACCAGAATCTAGCACAGTGTCCACACAGCAGGCATCAGAAAAAGCTCAATGAACGAACAAGGCTCAGAGAACTGGTGGGCTCAGATGCGTTCTAAGACTGTGCTGTGTGGTCTCGCTGCCTCTCACCCAGAGACACCTGCTAGTCTGTCTCCTAGATCAAGTATTACAAGGTCAACACATCTACTTATCACAGAGTCAAGATTAAGTTACTCTCACGGGCTCACCCTATTATGTCTTCCTTGGTCTTGGTTTCCTCATCTGCAAAATGGGGACACGCAGGACGACACTGCCGACACATCCCCGTGCCGCTGGGATGAGTGAGACTGTGCCTACCCGGCACGCGCAGCACTCGGCGGACACCAGGTCTTCCTCCCGCTCAGCTAAGCAAAAGTGAAAAGGTGCTGACGCTCACTTACCTTGCCGATCCTGATGTACGAGTTTATGGTGTCAAGCAAGTCAGCCTTCTTCTCATTTATGGGCACTTCGGCTAACTCCTTCCCTATCAACTCCCCCGTCTGATAGCCCATTGTTGTTTCGAAGGCAGGATTTGCATACTGGGGGGAGACGAAAGGAAAAACATAAAGTGAATTAAAAGACATCTGAAAAGAGGTCAATCAGAGGCCTTCACCCAAAAAATCTCTTCTCTCCCCCAAAAGCTCAGGAGGCTGGACCTCACCGAGGACTGAAACTGACCACTTTCCTCTGGTTTCCACTTTTCCCAGAGGCCTGGGAAGAGTCAGGCCAGGCAGTGAGCAGTTGGCCTTGCTAAAGCAGACCTCGGCTTTGTCCAGTGACTGGGGACACTCCTACCTCCTGACGCTGGCACAGCCTCCTGGACGTACAGAGAAGCCTTCTTGTCTCTGTTAAGTTAAACTCAGAGATTTTTTTTTTCAATCTTTTTCAAAGACTTGTGCTTTTAACCAGTTAATAACCTATCTAAACTCACCAATAACTTGTAAGCAGCTCATTTCTAGATATTCCGCATACTGGGGCCAGCAGATAGCATAATATTTACATTACTGAACTCCCACGTAGTTGACTGTGGTTCGAGTCCTGGACCCAGTGGCTCAAACTCAGGCCAGGCGCATGTGCGTGCTGGCCCAAGATCCTAGGAGGAGAATGGAGGAGAAGGGATGGTGGCATGGGGAAATCAGCTGGCGGGTGATTTCTCACTTTCAGTCTCTGTCTCTGTCTCTGGTGAGCACATACGCCCTATAGCAAAAACCTCTCCAAAAAAATTAAAAATCCGATTAATAGCCCCTTCCCAGCTTCTAAAAGTGAGAAAGTCCAGCATCAGGGACCAGGAAGGACTGAAAAGCAGGACACACTTCCTTCTCATCATATCTGAAACCTGGGCCACGGTCCAGAGAGGGAAACAGCCTCCCCTACAGGCTGCCCTTGTTCCACCAGCCCTCTTAGCACCATGACTGCCTGACTTCTCTTATCACTGCAAGACGATAAGAGGTGCTGATGTAGGACGATCTGAGGTGCTGATGAACAGGATGGGAGCTCAAAGCAGCCAGGCTCGACCTGTCTCCACCCACCGTCTGATCTTTGGGAGCCACTTAGTGCCCTGGTGTCTCGGACTGCTCATCTTGAGGGTCTGACATGGGGATGAAACATGTCTTGCCTTTCTTCTCTGAGTCATATGAGAACTCATCATGTGTAAGTGGGCCATGCATTAGAAAATGTTTACAAATAAAAGGCCTTAAGGTGAGGATTCAAGTAGGACCGTGAGACGAGAAAACGTATGGAAAAGCTGTGTATGCCAATGACGACGATGCAGAAAAGGACTGGTGTTTGTCAAGGTCTGCCTTCCCTGCGAGGCTCCACAGTAAGCACTTCAAACGCATGAACTCCTTTGGCCCTCAGGACACAAGGATCAAGTATTACAAGGTCAACACATCTACTTATCACAGAGACAAGTTCAAGTTACTCTCACGGACTCACCCTATTATGTCTTCCTTGGTCTTGGTTTCCTCATCTGCAAAATGGGGACACGCAGGATATGCAGGATCTCACAAAGGCAGGCTGTTCTCATTAACGTGATTCCCATTTGCACAGATGAGAAAAACAATTCGGATGGATTAAGTAACTTATCCAAAGTTGCTCGACCAAGGCAGGCTGGAACCGAGGCCAGCTGGGACGAATACTGGCCCAGGGCGCCTTTCGGGACACCCATCCCTGAACCTGGATACCATCTTCTGTTTACCAAGGAAGTCACAGTTGGATTAAGGAAGTACTGGAGTAAACCAGAAGTCAAATGAAAGTGGAGCCGCTTCTCAGACAAAAATAAAGTTCTGTAACACGACTCCCTCTTCTGATGTTATTTAAAAGTACACGCCACTACGGAATACTATTCAGCTGTTAAAAAAAAAAAAAAAAAAAAAAAACAACAATTCTGGCATTTGATAGAAAGGGGTCGAACATGGAAGACTTATGGCTGAGTGAAGCCAGCCAGGCTAAGAAACAAAGATATTGTACGTATCCACGTAACATACACTGGCTACCTGCACTCTATGGTAAGGATTGAAATAGCAGAGGGCATAAAACAGTGAAAATAGTTTCGGATGCTGAAGGCAGAGTGGAGGGGGCAGGGAAGGGAAGAGTATAGAACAGGAAAGCAGGAGGAAAAATAGAGAGGCATGACATTTGTGAGACACAGAAATGGCATGCCACCCGTTGATAACATGAATAGTACTCTCAACTGGGCTGGTCTGAGAAGTATTTCATGTTAGGTAAATTCTCTTTACAAGTCAGATGATGTACAGTGATCGAATGTTTAAAAAATAATGAGAATTAAAAGTACAAGCCACATTATCGTAAGTCACTTTCAGAAACCCACTTTACCACTAAAATGGGTAATGTATTCAGCAATTACTAGGCCTTTTATTTTTGAAATTTTAGTTGTTTCTAATAAATTTCTCTAAGTGTAAACTACATTTCAAAACACTGAGAAAGGCTTGTGAACCTTATGATCAGACCGTTTCCCCCCCTGCTGTACCCCCCCTGCCTCCAATCAGGCAATAATTCTCTGGAATAAGTCTCTCTTTACTTAAAACACACACACACACACACAAACAAAAAACCCCACACACACTAATAAGAAATAAGAAATGCAAATGTGGTATTTCTACACATGCTTTTCTATTCCTTAAGTAATTATAATTACTATTTTTTTCATCTATGAATTTTAAATTATACATTTTAATTATTTTGTTTTTTCTCTAAGGAAAACTGGTTTCTTGACCTTCAACAAAACAACCATATTGGAGGGGTTCAATCCTAACAATGAGAACAAACAAGAGAAGAAATCCAGACAGACAAATTCCCAATAACAAACCTGAATAATGTGGTCTTCACTTGTGATTTCTATTGCTTCTTGGCTTTTCTCTAATGCAGTGAATATTGAGTTACAAGCCCTTTATGGGTAAGGGAAAGAAGAAATGATTAATGTAAATTCTGCAAAATCTAATACAATCTTGGTATACTGCATTACTTTACTGAGCTGTTTCTTGTCTGATTTAGAAAGGTAATATATTCTTTTTTTTTTTTTTTTAAAGAGAGATTTTTGCTATAGGGTGCATGTTCTCACCAGAGAGACAGAAAGTGAGAAATCACCCTCCCCACCGGGGGATGGCCATAGCGCAATCCGTTCTCCTCCATCCTCCTCTTGGGATTTTGGGCACGCACGCATACAGGCATGGCATGAGGGTATTTTTTTTTTTAAAGAATTATTTTATTTAACCTTATTTATTTATTTATTTTAATTTAACCAGAGGGGGCGGGGGAGAGAGAGAGGGAAAGTGAGAAAGCAAGCTGCCAGACCTGGGACTTGAACTGTGGTTGACCATGTGGGAGGCCAGCACCCTTAACTATCATGCCACCTGCTGCCTCCCACCCCACCACCTCAGATGATTAGACAGAGTTAGTGTAGGAGCCAGCCATTCTACTCCTAGATATAGACCCAACAGGAAGGAAAATATACATCCACACAAGTATTTGTACACAGATGTTCATAGCAGCATTGTTCATAATTGCCAAACAGTGGAAACACCCAAATGTCCACCAAATGATGGATGGATAAATAAAATGTGGTGTATCTATACAGTGGAATATTTTACAAACATGAAGAGAAACGAGGTCTTCATACATGCCAAAAGACAGATAAACCCTGAAAACACTACGCTGAAGTCAAAGAAGCCTGTCGCAAAGGACCACGTACTGCATGATTCCATTGAAATGAACGGGCTGGCAGAGGCAAGCCCACAGAGGTAGGAAGGGGACGCCCGGCTGGCTGGGTGAGGGTAATACAAATGTTCTGCAGCTGTGGTGATGGATCTCAACTCTGGAAACATAATGAAAGTCACTGAATTATGTACCAAATAGGGGGAGTCACATGGTATGTAAACTATATCTCAACCAAATAAATGAGCTCTGGGGCCAGTCAGTGGTGCAGCAGGAGTACACTGGATCCACGTGGGCAAGGTATTCGGGTTGTGTCCTGGGAGCTCTCTGAGCACGCTGGGTGCATGCTCAAGTCTGTGCCAGTGATCGGGGGTGGCCCATGGTGTTTAGACCCTGCTGGAGTGTCTGACTCTCCTCCCAAGGAACAAACAAATAAACTTAAAAATCAACCCATCCAACAATGAGGGCAAATCACTCACCTGAAATGACAGTATCTATCAACCTGTGTTATGGGCACTGTCTGCATATATGTAATTTGTAAAAACAAGATCATATTCTATAGTTTTTTTGGAGAGGTATTTTTTTGCTATAGGGCACATGCACTCGCTAGACAGACAGACAGAAAGTGAGAAATCACCCCCCAGGGGGGATGGCCACACCACAATCCCTTCTCCTTTCTCCTCTTGGGATCTTGGGCACGTGCGCACATGCACCTGGTGTGAATTTTAAGCCACCGGGTCTGGGATGCGAACTGCAGTCGACTACATGGGAGTCCAGCAACATACACTAACTGCTGGTCCCATATTCTATAGTTTTATAATCTGCTCTTCTCACCAACAATAGATATCAATCTCTTCATATCAGTAATTACAGTTACCATTTTTTTCCCCTCTAATTTTTGTCATAGGGCACATGCACTCACCAGAGAGAGACAGACAGTGAGAGGGAAAGTGAGAAATCTACTCCCCCGAGGGAGGAGGGCCACACTACAACCCCTTCTCCATTCTCCTCTTGGGATTTTGGGCATACACGCACACACACGTGCCCGGCATGATTTTGAAGCCACTAGGTCCAGGGTGTGGACCACGGTCAGCCATCTGGGAGTCTAGTGTCTTAAGCACCATGCCACCTGCTGGCCCCTCTTTACCATTTTTAATAACAATATTCTGTACCAGCAGATGCTGTAGCAGTTACGTTGCTGAACTCCCACATGGCTGATCATGGTTGGAGTCCTGTATCCAGTGGCTTGAAACATACATACATATGTTTGTTTGTGTTTATATATGTGTGTGTATACATATAAATATATATGCACACACTCTCTCTCTCTCTATATATATATATATACACACACACACACATATATATATATAGAGAGAGAGAGTGTGTGTGTGTATGTGTGTGTGTGTGAGTGAGTGAAAAGCTATAATATACTATGACATTTAGGTTGCTTCTGTTTTTTTTCTTGTATGAGGAATCTGCCAAAGAATGATTAGGTGATTCTCTTGCCTCTGAAGACGGGAAAGAAAAAAAAGGTACTACCTCTTATTCATAAAGAACAGAGATAGGGGCCAGCAGGCGGTGTGGTGGATAAGGGTGCTGGATTCCCACACGGCCGACCATGGTTCAAGTCCCGGACCTGGTGGCTTGCTTTCGTCCCTTTCTCTCCCTCTGGGGTTAAAAAAAAAAAAAAAAAAAAAACCTAACAATAACAAATGGAATTAAATAAATAATTTTTAAAAAATAAATAATTCTTAAAAAAACCCAGATAATCATATGTAAATTATAACCACAACAATGCTTTGTATTATTCCTACTATTACTAGATTGCTTGGCTAAACAAGAAAAACAACTTAACTAGTAAGAATTAGCTCCTCCATGTAAAAATCAAGAGATGGAATATGCATTATACTATATTAATTAAAAAAAGATCACAAGTAAGGTTCTAGTTCTGATACAGTAAGTTGAGAGAATCTGAGGAACCCTACTGGGTTTTACCATTTTTTAAAAAAGAATGACTTAATTTTATTATTATTTTAATTTGACCAGAGAGAAAAAGAGAGGAAAAGTGAGAAAGAAAGCCACCAGGTCCAGGGCTTGAACCATGATCGGCCATGTAAAAGTCTAGCACTGTAACCATCATGCCACCTCCCAGCCCTTTACCATTCTTTTTTTAACTTTTGTAGACCTGGCAAATAAAAAATATCATTTACTTTCATTTCTTGGGTGAAGAAATTACTAGTGAAGTCAAACATCTTTTCATGATTATTGGCCATTAATAACTCTTATGGGGGGCCCCAGAGATGGGGTGGTGGTTAAGGCACTGAACTCCCACATAGACAACCATGGTTCAGGTCCAGGACCAGGCAGCTTGAAAATCACGCTGGGCAGGTGTGCATACGTGTCCAAAATTCTGAGAGGAGAATGGAGAAGGGATTGTAGCATGGCCACCTCCCTGCAGGGTGACTTCTTATTTTCCACTCTCTCCCTCTCTCCTCTCTGTCTCTGACGAACACAAGTTTGCCAGAGTTTCTGTAGCAAAAACTTTTTAAAAATGTCTTGTGAGTTGCTTGAGCTTATCTTTCTTTTTTTAGAGAGAGAGAGACATTTGCTACAGGGTACGTGTGCTTTCCAGGAGAGAGAGAGAGAGAGTGAAAAATCACCTCACTAGTGAGCATGGCCAGGCCATAATCCCTTGTTCTCCATGCTCCTCTCGGGATACTGGGTATGCATTTACACACACCTGGTGTGGGTTCTGAGTCGCCAGGTTTGGGACTTGAACCGCAGTCGACCACATCGGAGTCCAGTACCCTAACCACTATGCTACCTGCTGGCCCTTGAGCATGTCTTTTAGAAGTGCAGTGGTTAAGTGCTGTGCCTTGGGAGCTGGATCCCACATGGCCTACGAGCCAACCACAGTTGGAATCTCAGCCCTGGCTTCTTGAAAAAACAAACACATTAAGCACGGGTACATGTGTGCCCAAGATGACAGGAAGAAGAAATGGAGAGAAGACCATCTGAAGTTACAGTTAGACTTCGGGATGGGGAATAATCAGAAGGGGAACCTTTTGCAAATCTTTTGCTGCCATTTGCAGCTTGTGAGACCATGGATATCAAGCCCTTGGGTCTCAGTTTCTACATCCCGATTCGATAAAATAAGCACTAACATCTCCTCCTGCTCCAAAATTCTATGCTACTCAGAGAGTGGAACTCTGCAGCCAGGCTGGCCTGAGGGCAGGGGAAGGTTACGGTTGGGGAGGGGTGGAGCAGGCCCGAGAGCAGCTATGACCTCAAGTTTCTTTGCAAAATCTACCAACACATAGGCACATACGACACCACTAGGCACTCTGAGGCACTTGCTAGCTCATGCTCTGCCTGCTAATCCTTTCCTTTTTGTCCATGAAGTACCTTCTTCTGGCACATGGCATTGTGTACCTGTCTCTAGTAATCTTAATATTCCAATCCTGATCCCTTTTCTCTGCCTTGAGCATATATATACTTCTATAAATGGACTGATCCAGTCTCTCCTTGGCCCATGGTAAAGGAAATGTTAAAGAATAGCAGGATGGGGGCTGGCAGTTGGCATAGTGATAGAGGTGCCAGACTCCCACATGGTCAACTGCGGTTTGAGACCTGGACCTGGTGGCTTGCTTTCTCACTTTCCCTTTCTCTATTTCTGGTCGAATTAAAATAATAATAATAATAAATAAAAAATAAATTAAAAAAAAAAGAATAGGACACCTGTAAAAGAAACTGAGAATGACAGAGGGCTCTGGCTTTAGTTTTCTTCTGTCAACCTGACAGAATTTTACTAATGTTTTTGTTTTCTTGCTCTATAAAGAACTAGGGTTTCACTCATCTCACTTACAAAAATCTGTTTATAAAGAACAAACTATAAAATGCTTTTTGCAAAGAAGAAAAAGTCACCTACCAGAGAGAAATGATGTAAATTGGGTATGTGCATATATTAAATTTTTTTTCTTCAAAAACAAAGCAGATAATCCAGTATACATGGTTTTGCATTTTGCTTTCTCAATTTACTAATATTGTGGGGCCTCAACCCTCAGGATGAGCCTCCAACCACTAACCTGACTCCTTACTGGATATCCATGCAGATTCTCAAGTCTGTATGAGGAGAGTCACCACACTCCCACACCCCATCCCATTTCAGCAGAGGTCAGTTATGGCTAGAGGACAGCCCCACAGACAAAGCCCTCCTGCCACACTGCCCTTTGTGGGCTACAGGGCTTTCCAGAAGTGACAGAATTACCTGAGTTTCAATTGTGATCGCACCTCTCCAAACTCCAGCTGGAGCAGTTCATTGTAACAGGCCATGATGTTGGGGTTTTCTATATACCTCTATGAACAGAAAGGGAAAGTGTGTGGATAAACAAACGTGCATCTTTAAATCACTATATATACCAATAGAAGTCTTTTAAAACAATTTTTCAATTTAGTCACTGAAAATCTAAAAAAATAAACCCTATAATCATTAATGAACAGGAGATGACAGAAAATTTTATGGGTACCAAATTCACTTAAAAAAAAAAAAAGGTTTAGGAATGCTTTTTATTTATTTTTATTTTTTCTGGAGAGGTTTTTGCTATAGGTGTGTGCACTCACCAGAGAGAGACAGAGAGACAGAAAGTGAGAAATCACCCCCCAGAGGGGATGGCCACGCCGTAATCCCTTCTCCTCCATTCTCCTCTCGGGATCTTGGGCACACACGCACACGGGCTCGGCATGAGTTTAAGTCATCGGGTCCGGGATGCAAACCGTAGTTGACTACATGGGAGTCCAGCGACATATTCATTACACTAACTGCTGGTCCCAGGAATGCTTTTCTAAGGCTGGACAGTGACACGGTGGTATTACAACATTCTGCAAGGCTGACTCACATGGAAAGGTTCTGAGCTCATGTCCAGATACCTACCTAAACACACTAGGAGCACGTGTGTCCATGACCCAGGGCTGGATGAAGCTGGTAGTGGATCATGGTGTGAAAATTTTTTTCTCCTTAAAGTCACACAAACTTATGACTTACATTTACTCTTTTTAAAAATAATTCTTTATTTATTTTTTTTATTCATTCACTTATTTTAATTTGACCAGAGACACACACAGAGAGAGGTAAAGTGAGAAACCGAGCCCCAGGTCTGGGACTTGAACTGTGGTCAGCCATGTGGGAGTGTCCAGTCCCTTAACCACATGCCACCTGCTGGTCCTGACTTACATTCACCCTTAGACTTCTATTTGCACCTGGACAAGAGGAAACCTGCACTCGGGCAACATGTTCCTAAGCTAACCTCCGACAGTGGCTCACCAAGGACAATGAGAGGCGCCGGCAGGAGCCTTAGATTTGCCCAGGGTCTCTTACTGCTGTGGACATTGGCTAACGGCCTTTACAAAGTGGAAACATCCCACAACAAAGCAAATCACACAGTTCTAAATGATGTATTTTAGGGACCAGCAGTTAGCGTAATGGCTATGTCATCGGACTCCCATGTAGTTGACTGCGGTTCGAGTCCCGAACCCAGTGGCTTAAACTCATGCTGGATCCGTGTGCATGCATGCCCAAGATCCCGAGAGGAGAATGCAGGAGAAGGGACTGCGGTGTGGCCATCTCCCCAGGGGGTGATTTCTCACTTTCTGTCTCTCTGTCTGTCTGGCGAGCACACACGCCCTATAGCAAAAACCTCTCCAAAAAAAAAAAAAAAAAGATGTATTTTAGAATGACATCTCAGAAGTCGCTGTGTTCTGTCATGCAGTTCCATTCAGATGTATGGAGATTTGTGAACACTTACTCCCATTTCTTGAAGAGCTCTTTCCTTCCCCCTGCACAGGAAATGGGTAATATTCTAGCTAACTGAGGAGGAAGCTGAGGCCTAGGAGGCAGGGCCCCTGTAGGCCACTACCTATAAGCCCCAGTCACACAATAACCTCGCACATGGGACCCTTCGAGGAGTTCCTCTACTGCCTCACTGAAGGAAGATGTCCCCTTCTGAACAGCCATCAGGATCTTGTCTGGGTGTCAAGCAACCTAAAACTCCAACCCCAGCTTCAAGCCTTTAAAACTGCTTATGGGGTTTGGACAGTGGCTTAGCAGTAAAACGCAGTGCTTTGGGAAGCCGACCTACATGGTAGGGTTCTGTGTTCACATCCTCCCTGGGTGCAACAAACACACGGATGCCTATGATCTGGGGCTGGCTGAAGCTGAGAGTGGGCCACAGTGTCAGGGCTCTGCTGGAGGTGCCCTCTCTCTCCCTCACCAAAGAAATATGTAAGTACAATTTTTTTTTTACGAGGTTTTTGCTGGAGGGTGCGTGTGCTCACCAGAAAGACAGAAAGCGAGAAATCGCCCGCTGGGGGGATGGCCACACCGGAATCCCTTCTCCTCCATTCTTCTCTCGGGATCTTGGGCACACACACACGCACATGTGCCCGGCTTGAGTTTAAACGACCAGGTCCGGGACTCAAACTGGGGTCGACTACATGAGAGTTCAGAGACATAGCCGTTACACTAACTGCTGGTCCCATGAGTACAATTTTTAATGGCCAGCAGGTGGCATGGTGGTTACTACACTGGATTCCCACGTGGCTGACCACAGTTTGAATCCCAGAACCCGGCAGCTTGAAAAACACTGGGTGAATGCACGTACACACCCCAAATTCAGAGAATGGAATGCAGGGTGGTCATCCCCCTTGGGTGGCGATATCTGTTCCTCTCTGGTAAGCGCACACATCCCATGGCAAAAAGGCGGCGGCGGCCAGCCCCATAACCTAGTGGTTAAAGGAGTTAGAGTCCCTGTGGCCAACTGTGGTTAGAATCCTGGCCCCAAGTAGCTTGGAAAACATGCCCTGTATGTGTGTACGCACATGTATGTATGCACCCAAAATCCTGACAAGATGGAGAAACAGAGAAGGGACTGTGGCATGACTCTGTCCCATTAGGAGGTGCTTTCTTTCCCTCATCCTCTGTGGCAAGCACATGCACCCTCTAGCAATTAAAGAAAAAAAAGCTATGCAATCTTAAATGAAGCCTGCAGGTCAGAACACAGCCCTTCTCACCCAGGGGCAGCATGCCTGCCAGCTCCGACGGACTAAAACGGGAGGGAAGTACTGGACCTGCTGCTCACATCACTCACTCCCCTTCTGACTGGGCAGGACCAGGGAGGAGAGATTCCTGGGCACAGTGCTTGTGCCACTGCAGTGCACCAGGGCTGGAGGCCTGGAGACAGACAGGAGTCCCAGATGCTCTGCAGGTGAGATCCTGGTATACGCAGCCTGTGTATTTATCCAGTTCAACAAACGGACTCCCACATACGCAACAGATTTTAACTGGGCATACGTGTTATACTGGGTTGTCGGAAAAGTCATGACTCATTTTTGCATAGAAAGAAACATCATGACTTTTCCAATGACCCATTATATCCTCCCATTTTTTTACTCCAAAGGTAGAAATCAAGGTTAAAAACAAAACAAAACAAACTAGCACACAGGCCAGCAGGTGGTATGGTGGTTAAGGTGCTGGGCTCCCACATGACTGACCACAGTTTGAGTCCTGGATTTAGTAGTTTGAAAATCTGGGTGGGCAATTGTGCATGTGAGCCCAAAATCTCAGGAGAATGGAGAAGGGATTGTGGTATGGCTATCCCCCCGCCCGCCCCGGGGGTGATTTCTCACTTTTCTTCTCACTGTCTCTCTCTGGTAAGTGCACATGCCCTATGGAAACAACAAAAACACTACTGGATTGTCAGAAAAGTCATGACATAATTTGGTACAGAAAAACAGAAAAAACGTGATGACTCTCTGACAACCTGACAGCATACATGACAAAACAGCACCCTCTCCCGCTGCCTGGCCCCCTCACCTCTGCTTTGCGGTCTCACACTGTTCAGTGCGGCCTGACACTTATCTGTCCTGCTACTCTCCAACTGTCATTTCTGTCCCAAAGACCCCACTGGGCAATGGAGGGTGGAGAATCAAGTCATGACTCATTTTTGCACAGAATAACACATCATGACTGTTCCCATGACCCCCCAGGAGCAGGCTGCTACTCCCTCTGCTTAAACAGAAGCTAGTTTAAGCTTTCTCCCCAACCCCATCCCACCAGAGGGGCCGGACAACAACCTTGGAGACTCCATGAGCTGGCTCAGCCTTCTCATCTCCAAAGCACATGGCACTCACGGCGAGGGTCTGCCCTCATCTTGCTAGGCTTCATTCAGTGGCTCTCGACTCTTGGTTGCGTATTAGAATTACCTGCACTTGGGGCCAGCAGGTGGCATGATGGTTAAGACACTGAACTCTCACATGGCCAACCATGGTTCAAGTCCTGGACCTGAAGGCTTGCTTTCTCACTTTCCCTTAACAAGAAATAAAATTAAATGGGACCAGCAGTTAGCGTAACGGCTATGTCGCTGGACCGCGGTTTGGGTCCCAGACTCAGTGGCTTAAACTCACGCTGGGTGCATGTGCGCACATGCCTAAGATCCCAAGAGAATAGAGGAGAAGGGATTGTGGTGTGCCCATCCCCCTTGGGGGAGGGGGGTGATCTCTCGCTTTCTCTCTGTCTTTCTGTTGAGCGCAAGAACCCTATAGCAAAATTCTCTCAAAAGAAAAAAAAAATTAAATAAATAAATATATTTTTAAAAATGACCTGTGGAACCAGCATATGGTGTAATGGTTATGTTGCTAGACTCCCACGTAGTCGACTATGGTTCAAGTCCTAGACCCAGCAGCTTAAAACTCGTGCTGGGCATGTGTGTGCATGTGCCCAAGATCCCAAGAGGAGAATGGAGAAGAGACTGCGGTGTGGCCATCCCCTGGGGGGTGATTTCATTTCTCACTTATGTCTCTCTGGTGAGCACATACACCCTATAGCAAAAAATCTCTTATGCAAATAGAAGGCTTAACCACCTCAGGTGGCGAGCCAAATAACCCAAGACTAGGAGAATAAACTGTCCTCCAATTTCACCAGAAAGTAGCAGGCTTTGCGGCCGTCGGTAAAAGGAAGAGTCGGTTTTGCAGCCTCAGAGGAACAACACAAAGATCTCCAAAGTCACTGGGGAGTCTTCCCTCGGTGTGGAGAGGGCAGCCTAGGGATGGACAAGCCATCCAGCCCAGGTGACCTACAACTCCCAGCCTGGGCTCCTTGCTTACAGGCGCCCTCACCTTCCCATGGGCCGGGTAGGCAGGTCCCAGGATTGTGAAGGTCAGAGAGGAGGGATGGCTGCTGATCTCTGTGTGTGTTGTACAGGGTTGTTGAAAAAGGAAGAAATACAAAAAAGTCACAAGAACTACTTAGTAACAGCATAATGTGTACTTTTATATAAAGCTGTGTATGTAAGATAACAAGTTTACCTCATCTGGTATTTGAGTTCTTTGGGCCTGCATTTACTTGTTACCTCTTTCTTCCTTTATTATTAAGCTCCTGTACCACTGCAAGTGTCTGATAACCATCATGTAATCGCACAATCTAACAGCCTCTCTCTCTTTTTCCTTTTTTTTTTGGAGAGGTTTTTGTTATAGGGCATGTGCACTCACCAGGAATACAGAAAGAGACAGACAGAAAGTGAGAGTTCACCTCCCAGGGGGATGGCCACACCACAATCCCTTCTCCTCCATTCTCCTCTCGGGATCCAGGATACGCATGCACACGCGACCGGCATGAGTTTAAGCTACCGGGTCTGGGACTCGAACTGCAATCAACTCCGTGGGAGTCCAGCGATCCAGCCGTTATGCCAACTGCTGGTTCCTAACCTACTTTTTAAAAGCCTTTATTTAAAATTATTTATTTTATTTATTTTAATTTGACCAGAGAGGGACAGAATGAGAGAGAGACAGACAGAAAGTGAGAAAACAAGCCGCCTAGCCCAGGACTCAAACTGCGGTTGGCTATGTGAGAGTCCAGGGCCCTTAATTACTACACCACTTGCAGGCCCCTCTTAACCTATTTTCTAACATTGTATCTCCATGTTCCATGCTAGTTAATTGCTTCTGACCTACTAAGTTTATCATTTTTCAGTTATGCTTTCCCTTCTTAAAATTCAATTTTATTCTGCTTAAACTTGGCCATGTCACTTCCACAGTTTTCTATTCCTTGCAGCTACTTCCTAGCTCAGCTTGTCTTTTATTTCTTTGCATGGACAGGCACATTTGCTTTGTAACTTGAGTCTAACCATCCTACAACCTGTGGAGCAGGAGGCTCTGTGGCTGCCTTTCTGTCTTTCTCTTCTCTGTTAGTTCTCACCTGCACTGCCTCGTCTCCTGGTGGCGTGGTCAGCTCTGATGGGGTGCTGCTGGCAGCCCTTGTTCAGTTATTTGCAGAGGAAGATTTGCACATGCTGCTGCATGTACCTAAGAGTAGCACCCACTCAGAACCACGTAACAGTAAAGTAAGGCTTGAGGTTTCTTGCCCACTCAGACACAAATGTGGGCTACAAATCTACTCGAGGGTTGGCCTTATTTACGTTCTCTCAATTAAAATTCTCAGGGCCTCATTTGCTGCCAGTTGACCAAAGCCTTCCGTAGCCTTCTGGCTTAGGAGAAACCAACAGCCTGGAGGCGGGAGTGGAGACAAAGGGAGCTGTGTATGGGTTACCTTACTTATGGAATCCTTGAACTGGCGTTCAAAGTTGTGTGTATACATATGAGCATTATGACAATACCTCCTCTGGTATAAATGTTAGAGTTAGCCATTAAAGGAGACTTTATTATGTTTCGATGCCTTAAGCAGGCATAGTTTGAAGAGACTAAGAAAGTGGGTGACAGATTATTAGACTACAAGGTTTGAAAACTAAATCAAACTGTAACAGAGCATGAGGACAATTTTTTCCCCTTTATATTACCTCTAAATGTTTGCTGGATGCCAAACTGAGATAAAGCAGTTTCTCACATGAAATTATACTTGTATAACAAGAAGTAGGCACATACCCTGGTAAAGCCAGCAGCAATGAAGGGCCTTATAGACAACTCTTTATCCATCCTTCAAAAGACACAGCAAAGGGTTAGATGTAATTATCAGTGCTATTCCACATCTTCAGGTATTCTCTAATTTACATAACATTTTGTCATATAATTATTACTTCTAGATCAATCAGATTAAGATACAAATTTAAAGCATAAAGTTGAAAATAATTTTCAATTTCATATTTAGCTTTTTGACAGCATATATTATCACACCTAAAATATAGATATTAACAGAATACAAGAGTATCCATACACATATAGTGTAAAAATTTTAATGAACTAAATTTTCTTTTTTCCTCTCTATTTCCAGTTACCTTTAAAAACAATTCTCTTATATGTCAGCTGTGCTAGCTAGTGGATATAATTAGACAAATTGAGTTCATTGGTAGAACAATTGAATGGGGGGGGGCGGAAGCCATTGAGGGCAATCATGAATGTCAGGAACAATGGAGGAGGAAGATGGGACATGGCAGAGGGTGGGGATGGGGAACCTAGGATGGCAAAACAAAAGGCAAGGTATGCAGGACACAAAAATTGGGAAATCATTTGCTGAGAACATATATGTTGATGTGCTTGATTGAGCCAATGCACAGTGTATTTTGGATGGAAAATTCATATGTGTGTTGTGATGAGAAAAGAAAAAAAAATTATAATAATAAGAAAAGAAAAGAAAAAAGAAAAGAGAATGAAGGTATTATAGTAGAGGTAGGTAAGTAGGGACAAACTCACTCCCTAAGTTCATTTAAATATGTGCTGACAGACATAGAGTGAATGGTGGAGTCAAGAGTTTGACCCTGACAGTATGTGTTCTAACCATTAGATTATATCACTTCCTATGTCAGGTGGATTTTACCCATATTTTACAAATGAAGAAATGGAGGCTAGAAAGGATGAGTATGTTGTATGAGGTTATGATGGTCATCATAAGTTAAATATGAATTATAATCCAAACTTGTGAATTCTGATACCTGTACTTCTTAATTTTAAGTACGCTTTTGCTACTCATTAAAAATTTTGTGAAAGGGACCAGCAGTTAGTGTAATGGCTATGTCACTGGACTCCAAAAAAAAAAAACAATTCTCTTCTCCCCCAAAGTGCAAGTAAAAAATTTTAAGGGAACAGAAACATTTCTCCTATCTACATATTTTTAAAAATACACTAAATAACATTTATTTGAATATTTACACTCCTCCTTACATGTCTTCTCTTATTTTCTTATCTCCCATTTAAGGATGAAATACATGTTGAGTGTCCCATAACTGAAACATTTGGAAGCAGAAGTGTTTCAGATTTTGGATGTCTTTGGATTTGAGAGTATGTACATATATATAAAATGAGATATCTTGGGGATGGGACCCAAGTCTAAACACGAAATTCATTCATATTTCATATACACATCACACACACAGCCTAAAAAGTAATTTTATAAAATGCTTTGACTACAGCCTGTTACATGAGGTCAGGTGTAGAATTTCCACTGATGGTGTCACATCAAGACTCAAAAAGTTCCAGATTTTGGGGTATTTCAGGTTTTAGATGTTCAGATTAGGGATGCTCAACCTGTATTAGGGTCCCCCCATTTATATATAACTCAAATCCTCACAGTTATTTGGAATTACAAGGCCCCAGGAAGACATCCCTGGGAAACATTCACTTTTAAGAATGGAATTTATTCATGGCTTACCTATATCTAAAATGAAAGGAAGTCCCAAGTCACAAAACTTATGCAGAAACTCCCTCTATTAATTTAAGTGGAGAGGCCAAAGACAGAAAGGAAGGAGCAGAGTACAAAGCGTCCTAGCCTGCAAGCCGCTATTCGTGTCTGCCGTAAGCAAGCATTACATTGACGCCTGAATTTCAACATTGAGAAAAAAAGAAAGTTTACCTGCGTACTACACCAACAATAACTGTGTTTTCTGAGAGTTTTGATGATCTGATAGACCTTAAAAAAAAATTAAGAATTTTTAAAAATAATTCTTAGAAGAACACAATTCCTGTCCTCAAATGTTGGAAATCCACTCTGGAGAAGGGGTCTTGAGATCTGCCCTAGTGACTCTGTGGGCCAATTGGTCAAAGCTGGGCTCACCACAAAAGAGAACTTGTTATTATTATTATTCACACATTAAATCACTATACATCATTTAGATTGTGAAGAGACTTTACCCAGAATGATATACGCCTCAGTCCAGCACAGTTGAGACCACCATACACATCCTCATCAACAGATAATAAACCTTATCTGTGTCTCACAAGTGTCTTACCTCTCCATTTCCCCCGCAAATTTCCTACGCTCTTTCCTTTTCCCTCCAACTGGGTATCCACCTGCAGAAAGATGAATCTGAACCTCTATCTGTCACCATTAACAAAAATCAGCTCAAAGTGGATCAAAGATCTAAACCCAAGACTGCAAACTATAAAAACCCCTGGTGGAAAACACTGGGGAAACTCTGGGAGACAATGGGGTAGGCAAAGACTCCTTAAGCAAGACCCCCAAAGCACAGGCAATAATCCCCCAAATAGACAGGTGCGATTACATCAGATTAAGGAGTTTCTGCACAGTAAAGGACACTATAATTAGTGTGAATCAACAATCTTCGGAGTGGAAGAGAATTTTTGTTAACTGTGCCTCAGATAAGGGACTGATAACCAGAGTACACAGGGAACTCAAGCAGCTTACCCAGAAGAAAATGATTAACCCAATTAAAAGATGGAAAAATGAGCTGAATACACAACTTTCTAAGGAAGACACATGGACAGTCAAAAAGGATATGAAAAAATGCTCACCACCCCTTTTAAAACTTGATTTCTTTTGCGGGAAGCTCCTCTCCCTAGCAAAGGCTGGAGAGAGGCTGGTGGGCACTTCGTAGAGTGCACATCCAACCTTCTGTGCTTGTCCAAAACCACATGTTACACAATCCAGTTCCCATTCTTTATTTTAAAATTGTGTAAAACTGTTATTTACGTGTTGAGAGCACTCTGACCATAGTGCTGTGGACTTCGGTATGTGTGAGTTTCTGAGCTCTGTGCAACATGACTTTTTTTCATTTAAATATTTTAACTCCTCTAGTCCACATGCTTGTAAAGTTAAGAACTTTGCTCTACTAATATTTGGCCTAGAAAATGTTCTTGTATACAGCTCAATAATTTGCTAAATGAATTAACCCTATATGTTTAGAAAGTCCCCAAACCACAATAGTACCTCTTCTTCCCTTAAAAAGTAGAGCATAATTTTTTTTTTTTTGGAGAGGTTTTTACTATAGGGCGCGTGCGCTCGCTAGAGACACAGAAAGCAAGTAATCATCCCCCAGGGGGATGGCCATGCCACAATCCCTTCTCCTCCATTCTCCTCTCAGATCTTGGGCATGCACGCACATGCACCCAGCGTGAATTTAAGCCACTGAGTCTGGGACTTGAACTGCGGTCAACTACATGGGAGTCCAGCGATATAGCCATTACGCCAACTGCTGGTCGCTAGCAGAGCAGAATTTTATGTTATGCATACTTTAACACAATTTTAAAAAGTGGAACATAATTAATACAATTTAACTTTTCTTTTACAATAGATGATGATTTAGCAGAGTCAACTTTATGAATACAAATGTCCACTATCTGGCACAGACTTGTGGCCAGACTTGGGCTGGGATCAAACTGAGAAAAAAGCCAAGTTTTCCCCAGCATCTTGCCCCTCCTCACCTTTTCAATCAGTTAGTCCTTGGTCCTCCTTAGAGACCTCTCTTGCCTTTCAGAATTATATTTAGATACTTAAGCACCACATAATGTAGGTATTTTCTTCCCTTCCTGAGTGCTAGCCATCGAATACTGAGAACAGAAGGGATCTTGGAAACCAAGTCTTCCAAGTAAACATCCCCAGAGAAGCCAGTTACCCAGCGTCGAGCAGCTGGTCAGAGGAAGAGCAGCGCCCAGGACAGAGGCCTCCCTCCACCTTGGTGCGCAGCCTCTCTCTCTCTCCTGAGCTGTAATTCCTCATGGATGTGCCAGGTGGCTGGCCAGATGATGTGTCTGAGTTACAGTGATAATGGCTTGCTGTTGGGTTGAACAGCTAGAAAGAGGCAAGGAACACAGAACAGACAGCACTTTCAGTGCTAAATCCAGACCAGAGAGGAAGCTGTGTTAGAGGCAATCGCACCAAAGCTATCTTGTCTATCAGATATGTGGGTTTTCGCCACCAAGAAAACAAGTGCATGCTGAAATCAACAAGTACCCCACGAACAATCCTATGATGCGATGTCACTGGCTTTTGTACCTCCCTTTCTACTCCTGGCTATATTTGTCTTAAATCTTTCTGTCTCTTAAAAGTTGAGATTTTAAGGTCAACACCATAGTGCAGTGGTTAAGTACTGCACACAGAAAGTTAGATTCCACATGGCTGACCATGGTTCAAATCCTGGTCCTGGAGGTTTGAAAAACATGCCAGGTGCATGTGCATACATGCCCTAGGACCCTGAGGGGATGGAGAAGTGGAGGAAAAAGGACTGCAGCATTGATCACATCCCACTGGACGTTGCTTTCTCCCCTCTTTCTCAGCAGATGCATATGCTCACTGGGAATAATAAAAAGTCACAATTGTAAATGTTCTTAAAATTACTATGTTATAAAGTTTTATATTAAAATTATTATTTGTCTTCCTGCAAATAAAGTTTTCTATTACATAAAATCAGTATTTTACTTTGCCTTGCTTCCAACAGCAACAAATAACTTCCTTTAAAAAGCACTTTGCAGACACGCTTCTGTGGTGCATTCAGTAGAGTACTGAACTGTATTGCTGAAAGCCACATGGCTGACTGTGGGTTCAGATCCCAAGCCAGTAACCCACAAGACGGCACGCAGTGTGTGTGCATGTCTAAGATCCTGCCTAGCCAGAAGGCTGGGGGGAGGGGACTGCAGGGTGACAATGCCCCGCTGGAGGTGATCCTCTATTGTGCATACACACATGCTCTCTATCACAAATAAAATAAATAAGCTAAAGAAGCACTTTGTGGGTTTTTTTTTTTTTTTTGAGAGATTTTCGCTATAGGGCGCGTGCGCTCACCAGACAGACAGAGACAGAGAGACAAAAAGCGAGAAATCACCCCCCAGGAGGGATGGTCACGCCGCAATCCCTTCTCCTCCATTCTCTTCTCAGGATCTTGGGCACGCACGCACGCACGCACACGCGCCCGGCATGAGTTTTAAGCCACCGGGTCCGGGACGCGAACCACGGTCGACTACGTGGGAGTCCAGCGACATAGCCATTACGCTAATTGCTGGTTCCCTAAAGAAGCACTTTGGAGTCAGATGATGGTTCTCTGCAAGGCTGACCCACATGGAAAGACTCCAAGATTGTAACCAAAGGCCTCCCTCAGTGTGCTGGGTACATATGTACCTATGATCTGGGGTTGGCTGAAGGCTGGGGGTGGATAACACTTTGTTGGGGGTGCTCTCTCTCACTCATGGAAGTAAAGAAAAAAAAAACAAAAAAAACAAAAGACTTTTCTGGCCTAGCCATGGTGTTACTGCTATTAAGATGCTATACTCCATAGCCTGGGACCACATGGGAGAGCTGGGTTCTATGCCTGACCCAACCTAAAAGCCAGGCACGATGGCACGCACATGTAAGCCCAGCTATTTAGAAGGTTAAGACAGGAAGGAACTCAAGGTGGGCCTGGGCAACACTGAAATTTCCTATTTAAAAAAGAGCCCAGCATGGTGATGTGTACTTGTGGTCTCACCTGGGAGGCTGAAGCAGGAGGACTGTGGGAGGCTCTATCTTTAAAAAGAAGGGAAAAAAAGGCACTTTTCTTAGACTTATGTCTGCTACACAAAATTCTCTCATGATATTGGTATTCTGCAAGTATAATAAACTATCATCTAACATTAGAAGACAACTTTCAAATTTTTTATAACCTTAAAACAATCAGGAAAAGTATAATTCTTATTTAATGTTATATAATATGCAGGTGATACTGGTTACTTACCAAGTTTCATCTTAACCCTTACTGGTTCTCATTCTGATGCTCTCTGTTTTAATCGGAGCAAAGCAAGACAAACAAAAGAGCTCAAGATCAGTCCTGATGCCGATTTTGTGCAGAAGGCAATTTAAAAGACAAACTGCAGCCAGCTCTGTGGCCCAGCAGTAGGTCCTGCTTCAGGGTAACTGCATCCCACCAGGTCCACACCCTGGGCCCACTCGGCCTGAAATACTCTGGGTACCTATGCGGTGGGCTGGAGGAAGGAGACTGCAGTGTGACCAGACCCTGTGGGGGGTACTCAGCTCTCACTCTCCCCCTCACTTTCTCTCTCAGTATCTTTTGTGCACATGCTCTATTACAGATGAAGATAAAAGTATTTCCTAAGTTAAAAAAAAAAAAAAAAAAAAAAAGGACTGAATTCAACTCAGTGTATTTCCAGGTTGCATTTACTGTTGCAAAGCCCAGTGAGACCACCTGGGCTGAGTCCTGGGCATACCTGCACAGTGCTTCTGCATCCAGCTGCCGGGGATTTCTGTGGTCAATGATGATGATGTCATGGTGTTTGTCCAGGAAACAGGCAAGGACAGCCTGAGCCTTCTTGGTGACTGTACACTTAAACCCTGCTTTTTCACATGCCCTCCAGAATCCACTACACTGGTTATCTTCTTTGGTAAACACTAAAAGTACCTGAATCAAAAAAGCACACATACTTTTTTACAAAAATACATTGCTACCATTGTCCTTTCTTAACGAACCACAAAAAACTTCCAAGAGTTTTCCAAGCTAGAACACAGATGTGACCATAATGATCTTTAGCTATAAATCCTTCTTTTATACCTAATTCAGAAACATTACCACTCAACTCCCCTAAATTAGAGCTATTTTCTATCTGGCCAGAGTCTGGAAATCCAGGTGCATAAATCATATCCTTGTTTTGCTAATAAATCCACTGGCAGATCTCAACAGGCTTGATAAAGCATTTTATCTGAAAATGAGTTAATTAAAACATGTACTTCTTTTGGCTAACAGAATGTTAACTGAGTAAGTTTTCAGATGGCAAATGCTAATATTTCAATTGAACTACTAGAACTTTTTATTTAACTCATGTATATAAATGCTTTGACTCAAGATTTAACGTAATTCCTCCAAGTTAAAAAAAAATTACTCTGCTTTTAGTAAGAGGAGAGACAAAGTAAATCAAGATATTGCACTTCAAAACCTTCCAGTTAGTGACACAGGAAGGGCACCAGGTACAGGAGGCAGTATCTGAGCCTCTGCCCAGACAGTGGTCAGCTGTCCTGGTACCTGGGCAGGATCGGGCAAGGCCTGGAGCTCATCTTTCTTTCAGAGAGCCAGGTCCCCCACCACTGTGGTTCAGAAGCCCACTGCTCCATCCCTTCAGAACCAGGAACAACAGTGGGAGGCTGGAGACAGCCTGCAAGACACCAGAAACCTCTTCCTCAATGCTCACCTCCTCTATTTTTACTCAACTGCACAAATGCCTTCGATGCACAGAAAGAACAGTCCTTGTGTCTGTCAGCCCCATTCACATTTTCCCAGCTTAACAGTGAACATGTGTGTGTGTGCAGGAAACCCCAAATAACTCAGCTAAGTTTCAGTGGGTTATTTCTGTCTCATGTTATAGGTTAGACAGATTACACAGACTCTTTCTGATACAGCTGATTCAGCAACGCTGAGAGGGCTGTTTTTATTTTTAATATTGGGAAATTTCCAACCTATTGAAAAGATGTAATGACAGCGGATGCTGGGATAGCTTTCCTCTAGATTCATCAATTTGGCCACCCTTGCTTTGTTTTCTCTCTGTACACACACATCCATGTACACAAAATTGTACACACTTTTTCTTTACTGCTGATCCAATTTCGAGTAAATTGTTAATCTTCATTTCTAAATACCTCACTATGTATTTCTAAAAAAGGGCATTCTCTTAATATAGCTACAGTACTCTTGTCAAGTTTGGGAAATTTACCATTGATCCAATACTATTACTTAAAAGAGAAAACTATTTCTAATGTATATCTTTAGGCTTTCTCCCTCCTCTCTTTTAAAGAAAATCAACATGTTAAAGTTATAGTATGGTTCAGGGCTGGCAGGTGGTGTGGTGGCTGGGGCACTGGATTCCCACATAGCCGATCGTGGTTCAAGTCCTGGACCTGGTGGCTTGCTTTCTCACTTTCTCTCTCTCTGGTCAAATTAAAAAATAAATAAAGTTAAATCATTATTTTAAGAAAATTTTAGCATATCTCATTATTACCTGAAGTTGATCTTGATGAAATCTCATGGGGCCAAATTGCACATCAGCTATTGATACCTGTAAGAAAAACATTTGCTTTAAAATGACAAGGAGAGAAACTCTGCACATTTTTTCTCCTTAATCAGTAACACAGACAAAAGTGAAATTTATATCTAGAAAAAAAATACATAAACAGAGAAATGATTTTGAGGACTCTCGAATATGTCTTTATATTCCTCAAGAAAAGTGAGAAGCAGAAAAGGAGAAATGAAAGTTATCCGATCCCTGGTTTTGCCTTATACTAGTCATATGCAACTTTAAGTGAATTACTCACCCTCAGCCTCAATTTCTTATTTGTTACAAAGATCAAATGGGAATGCAATTTTAAAAAAGAAAAAAGCCCCCAAACAGTACAGAAAAAATAAACCCTCGCTTCTTCCACATCTATTTCCAATAGAGGATGAAATACTCATCCAAAATGGCGCATGAATAACGCAACCCAGCAGTCAAACCACAGGTGTCAGGGCCAAGGAAACCTCGTGGGGAAATAGTGGACACTTCATTTTATGGAAAAGCCCACTAGCGCTTATCAGTAAGTGCTTATTCATTTGTGAACTTGATGCTGAAATACACACAGATAAACACAATGCCATAATCAAACCCTGAGAGTAACAATAACCACAGCACCAGTACAGGGCTTAACATGTTCTGGTCACCGTGACAAGGGCAAACAGATGTTATCACAGATGTTATCTGCTTCACGACAAATCCTCACAGCAGTGAGGTGAGGCTATGCGATTAGGAAAGTGAAGTACCCACGTGTATATCTAACTGTGCGGCACCCATGTCTACTCACTACGGACCACTGGATCAGTATGTGTGGGTTTTTAAAAAATATTTTTGTAATTTTTCTATAGGGCAAGTGCACTCATCAGAGACAGAGAGAGAGAAAGGGAGAAAGAAAGCAAGCCTCCAGGTCCAGGAATCAAACCATAGTTGGCCATATGGGAGTCCAGTGCCTTAACCACCATGACACCTGCAGGCTCCCTGGCTCAGTTTTTACTTGCTTTACCATGATCTTGCCTCTCAGAAGGCATAAGAAGAATGACGATCCCAACTGTTCTAGACATAAGACTGAAGAGAAAGATTCTTTGTTTAAGAGGGAGGGTGAGGAGAACAGCCCATGGCAACCACTTCTCCCCTTGAGCTCTGTAACTGTAAGTAAGCCTCATATTGGGAAATGTGGTTGGATACCAAAGCTGGAATTTCTGAAAGAGAAGATGGTCTGAGAGTGTCCTAAAGGAGAGATTTAGGGGCCAGCATTTGGCATGGTGGTTAAGGTGCTGAACTCTCAGAGTTTGAATCCTGGCCCTGCGGTTTGAAAATTCTCAGGTGCATGTGCAGGAATACATGGTGAAGAGATAGAAACTAAGAAGGCAAAGAAAAGGCTGAATGGAGGAGAAGGGACCGCAGTGTGGACATCAGCGCTGGAGAGTGATTTCTCACTTTCCCTGTCTTGCGCACACATCCTATGGGAAAAAAACAATCTTAAAAAAAGAAAGATTTGGGGGGCAATGGCAGAACAGAAGCAGTAGGGATCTGTCTCCCCACCTACCCAATACTGCACAAACAGAATACGTGAAACAACTATTTGGGGCACTCTGGAGTCGGGCTCACACAGTGAACTGTGATTAATTTCTGTGATAAATTAAAGCAATTTCTGCTCTTAGTGTAAAGCAACTGTCTGCCCTTAGCCCAGGTTCATGATAGGAAGCTGTGCCTGTGCTCCTGGAACAACTAAGCACATCGCTTGTGGGAATCAGGGTGGGTAAAAACCCCTGTCCATTGGGGTGGTGGTTAAGGGTGCTGGACTCCCACATGGCTGACTGTGGTTTGAGTCCCGGACTTGGCAGCTTGCTTTCTCTTCTCTCTCTCTCGTCAAATTTTAATTAATTAATTTAGTTAAATAAAATAAGTCTTTAAAACAAAACAAAAATCCCTGTCACCAACTCTTAGAGCTCTGTGCTCAGACCACTGACTATCGCTTGTGATCACAGAGATGTAGACGAAGAGGCAGGCAGCTCTTGCTGTTGTTAATAACCCTAAAAATTATATCTTTCTTTGTATGTTGGGTGCCCCAAAACATGCACTAATAATTTTTTTAAATGCATTAGTTTTCTAAGTTATTGTGTAAGATTGAAAAATCCATCCTAAAATTCATGTCATCTCAAGAGATCCTGAATAGCCAAAAAAGTCTTGAAAAACAACAAAACTGGAAGACTTAGTTTGTTTTCAAAACTTACTACAATGCTATGCTAATCAAAATGACGTGCTACTGGCATAAAGACTGACATATAGACCAATGGAGTAGACCGGAGAGCTTAGAAATAAACAGGTATTTTTACCCCCATGCTCACAGCAACATTATTTGCAACAGCTAAAATATAGAAGCAACCCAAGCAGCCAATGACGGATCAATGGACAGGCACAATGTGGCATATACAATGGAATATAATTCATCCACAAAAAGGAAGGAAATGAGCACGCGCAACAACATGGTTGAACCGTAAGGACAGTGTGCTCAGTGAAATAAACCAGAAACAAAACGAGTCTGTGTGACTCCTGATGTGAGTACTTGAGTAATCAAAATCATGAGCAGTCAAAATCACAGCGAAAGAGAGTAGAAGGGAGGTTGTCAGGAGCTGGGCACAGAGGGGAGAGTCAGTGTGTGATGGGCACGGTTTCAGTTTTATATGCTGGAAACGGGTCTGGAGATGAGTGGTGGTGATGGCTGCACAGAAGTATGAAAGGATTTACTTATTTTATTCATTTATGTTCTTTTGAGAGGTTTTTGGTATAGGGTGTGTGTGCTTGCCAGAAAGATCAACAGGAGGGATGCTGCTACTGGACAAGGAAAAGAAGTGATTGGAGAGCTCTTGGGTCCTTTATATAAACTGGAGTCTTTAGACTCTGACGGGAGAAACTAATGAAATTCGCTATGAATCATCAAGTAGATAAGAAAACAAAGACTAAACAGAAAGAAAAGTATTTATGAATATTACAAAAACCTATGATATACTAGGTCACAATATGTATGGCTAAAAGCAAAACCTATACAGTTTATATTTTTTTGGAAGAGATTTTTGCAGTAGAGCGTATATACTCCCCAGACAGAGAAAGAGAAAGCAAGAAATCACACCCCCACCCTGGGAGGATGGCCACACTGCAATCCCTTTTCCTCCATTCTCCTCTCAGGATTTTGGGCACACATACATGTGCCCAATGTGAGTTCCAAGCCACCAGGTCTGAGACTCAAACCACAGCTGACGTGGGAATCCAGTAACATAACCATTACGCCATCTGCTGGTCCCAGTTTGTATTCTTTAACCCTAATGTAATCAAAACAAAAATTAAAAACGCAAGTTTAAACAACAACAAATGCCCCTTCCCTAGAACATTTAAAAATAACTCACATAATTACTAAATCAAAGAGGAAAATGCAAACTACACCTACATATTACTTGGAAAATAATAAAAGCCTTATATTTTGAAGGCAAAATTCATAGTCTAAAACGTTTTCGCCATGAAGCAAGAATTAAATATACTAAGCTCTCAGATTATTCAGTATGAGAAAGCTGGGCCAGCTCCATGATGCGCCAGTAATGTGCACTCGACAAGAGAAACCAGATCCCATATGGCGACTGCGGTTCAAATCCCCAGCTCGGTTAGCTTGAAACATACCAAGCATGTGCATGAGTGCCTGTGATCCAATGGGCTGGAGGACAGAAAGAAGGGGATCTCAGCATGAGCAGACTGTGTAAAGGTCCTTATCTCTCTCTCTCTGTCTTACGTGCACACATATGTACTCAATCAGCTATCAAAAAAACAAGTTTGAGAAAGTGAATAGTACAAACTTATGGAAACCAGTGGGAGAAAATAAGGTTAAAGGAGTTAATTAACAATTTTTTTAAACGTTAATGACCAGAGTAAAAAAAAAAAAATGCACATACATATGTAGGTACAGTGTTAGTCACATGCTGGGGGCAAGATGAAAATACAGGGAACTAAGGGTAGAAGGCTCATTCCTCTGAAGAATACTGAGTACGAGGTCTGTACCAGAAACTGGCGAAGCTGACTTTTACAGAAAAAGGAAGATAGCATAACTTAATGATCTCAACCCACAGAAATAACCCACCATTAGATTTAAGAAATAAAAGCAGTGGGACCAGCAGATGGTATAATGGCTGTGTTGCTGGACTCCCATGGAGTCAACCGCGGTTCGAGTCCTGGACTGGGTGGCTTAAACTCACACTGGGCACATATGCATGCGTGCCCAAGATCCCGAGAGGAGAATGGAGGAGAAGGGACTGTGGCATGGCCATCCCCCCTGGGGGGTGATCTCTTGCTTCTGTCTGTCTCTCTTTGTCTTTCTCACGAGCGCACACGCCCTATAGCAAAAACCTCTACCCAGCCCCCCCAAAAAAGATACAAAAGCAATATATTAATTTTTCTGAAGAGTTAAGGCTATGAATCTGGCCACAGTATACTTTTAGCAACATCATTTTAAATGTCCATGTTTCAGTAATCCCATTTTACCACTGAACACTTATTTTATTTACTTAACTAGACTGCATTTAACCTTACATCCTGTCTACGGGGTATATCCGGCTCTCAGGACCTCTATGGAGCAGAGTCTCGGCACAGCCGGACAACTACTTACCACTGCCCCCCCAAAATAACCACCACCAGGAAATCTGATGACATTGCTCAGGGAGCGGACGTCAGCAGTAGGCCCTCGCGGAGTAAACAACCGCCCGACTCCAGAGCACAAGGGAAGCGCAACTACGGGAATGCTTGCATGCACCCTTTGTGTATGAAAATCAGAGTAAAACTGACCTGCGGCTTCAGGCCAGCCCTCTTAATAACAGTTTATTTTCTCACATTAATACTTAGAAGGGAATGTCATCTTCAAATGAGGCTTAGTCACAGCTTAATCTTTTGGCTTTGAAAGCAACTGACATTTTTAGGTAATACAGAAACAACAGCATGTTCGAGAGCTGATTTAAGTAATTACACAAGTCGCTGAATTTCACCTTTTGGATTTTTAAGTATTTATGAATTTTTATTTTTAAAAAAGATTATAAACTTAGGGTATCAGATAATAAGGATGATGTCTATTTGCACTGTAATATTTGCATTTTTTAGTATTTGTAATACTGTGGGGCTATATATATGGCTGATAGAAATATGAACTAAATTCTTTTTAGAAGCTTTGATGAAACACGTATCGGATTTCTTATTTGCCTAAATGACCTAACATCATTTTGACATGATATTATGAGACAAAATTACTATGTTCTGAATCTTGACTGTGGGTAACAAACAGGCAGGAGAGGACAGATACGATACACAATTCCAACTTATTCAAAAGTTGAAAAGTTGGAATAAGTTGAAATCCCCCAACCCTCTCTAGCCCTTGCTTGCTTTGTTTTTTGTTTTTAGCTTATAGACCCCATTTGATATACTACACATATTATTATTTAACCTTTTTTATTGTCTACTTATGCCACTGGGATGTAAAATTCTATGATAACAGAAGTTTATCTACTTGATTCATTCCATATTCCCAACACCCAAAAGAGTGCCTGGCACATGGTAGGCATTCAAAAAATACTTTGAATAAACGTTTACTCAATAGATAATCTTTCTTTTTTCTTTCTTTTTTTAAGGTTTTTGCCATAAAATGCATGCATTTGCCAGAGATAGAGAGAGAAGGTAGGAAAGTGAGAAGTCACTCCCCAGGAAGGATGGCCATGCCACAATCCCTTCTCCATTCTCCTCTTGGGATTTTGAGCACATGTGACTGGCATGATTTTCAATCCACCAGCCTGGGGCTTGAACTACAGTTAGCCATGTGGGCATCCAGCACTTTAACCACCATACCATCTGCTGGCCCAACAGCTAATCTTTTTTAACCAATCATTTACCTATAAACTGCACTCATGCAGCTTATTATCTGTCTGTGAATGTAATATAGCGTTTCCAGTTTTCAAAGTATTTTCACATATATATTTGATCTCATTAAGAAACAGAAAGAAAAGAATCCTATAAAAACCCGGAGCATTAGGAACCACAAGAGTCATGTGAGCCATGTTTTTCCTGTATCCCCTTTGTTAAAACAGAATTATGCTGGGATCAATGTACATTAATTATACGCAAGCACAGGAACTGTAGTACAGATATTAGTCAGATTTTGGCTTTTGTCAGACTGTCTTCCTTCAGGCTCTGCCTGTACAACTAGCAGCAAAGAGAAATAATTTGATCAAAGGGACAGCCTGGGGGCCAGCAGATGGCGCAGCAGTTATGTCGCTGGACTCCCACATGGCCGACCACGGTTCAAGTCCCAGACCCAGTGGCTTAAAACTCATGCCGGGCACATGTGCATGTGTGCCCATGAGCCCAGCAGGAGAATGGAGAAGAGAGGACTGTGGCATGACCATTTTCCCTGGGGGATAATTTCTCACTTTCTTTCTCGCACAGTGTCTCTCTCTCCAGCAAGTACACACGCCCTGAGGCAAAAAATGCTTTTGGAGGAAAAAAAAAAAAGGAAAGGAAGAAAAGGGTACCCCCTGAGTGAGAATCAAGAGATACCCATTCTTAGGCACTGGGCAAAAAGCAAGCACCGAATCCTGTTTCCAGGTAGAAAACGTCAGTAACCACATGGTACAGTCTGTGTTAACAGAAAGAGGTGTCCATCATGTGCTAAACACTTTGCTTCCAATCATATTTAAACTAATTCCATTTTATTGATGAAGAAACAGGTTTAAATGGCTAAAACAGGTGGTGAGCAGCAACTGCAGACACAGGGCTCAGTCTAAACTTTATACTCATGGCTTTTTCATGCTCCATTAGAAAAGTTCTACGATCACCTGACTCCAACCTGTACCCATCTGCCATACTATCAAGAAATTGGAAAAGAGCATTCATCCCATTTGAGTAATCTTTTTTTTTTTTGGAGAGATTTTCACTGTAGGGCGCGTGCGCTCACCAGACAGACAGAGAGAGACATAGAGGCAGAAAGTGAGAAATCACCCCCCAAGGGGGATGGTCACGCCGCAATCCCTTCTCCTCCATTCTCCTCTCGGGATCTTGGGCACGCACGCACACGCGCCCGGCGTGAGTTTTAAGCCACCGGGTCCGGGACACGAACCGCGGTCGACTACGTGGGAGTCCAGCGACATAGCCATTACGCTAACTGCCGGTTCCCCCATTTGAGTAATCTTTACTGAGCACCCACTAGGTGCAAATGGTTTCCTAGGCACTATGGATTCAACAGAGAATACCAAAGATCACATCTGGTGCAAAACAGGGAGCAATGAGCTGAAGAGTCACTGGGTGGAGGAAGGTCTCTCAAGCAACAACGTGGAAGGTGAGACCTGAATGACAAGGAGGAGCCAATCATACAAGGAGCGGAGGAGGGAGCACTAGGCAGAGGGAACAGCTGGTGCCCAGGACCTATGGCAGGTATTAGCAGGGCACGAGAGAAAACAAAGGGCAAGAGGGTCACAGGATGAGGCCAGAGCTAGGCTGGGGCTGTATGACACAGAGCTTTCAAAGCAAGGGTCAGAAATTTGGATTTTATTCTAAATTTCATGAAAGCCCACTTGAAGGGTTTATATAATGAAGGGATATGATCACATTTTAATGTTCAAAAAAGGGTCCCTTGGCTGACTGTGGAGAGTAGATAGTGGGAGGGTGAGAGAAGCGGACAGACCAGCAAGGAAGATTCTGCAGTGGTCCAAGGGAGCGAGGGTGCCGGCATGGCCCGGCCCGGCAGTTGCCATGTAGATGAGGAGATGGTTTTGTAGCATTTTGGAAGCAGCATGATCCTGACATGCAGGTGGGCAGCACACAGTCTGATCCCCTGGTTCCTAGATAAGCGTTCTGACATCTGACTTGCAATTTTGTATCATGTTGTGTGGAAATACGGGGTTTTACACGAGACCCTCGTAGCAGCTGGCATGGGCCTGCTTGGTCCTTTCCAGAATCACCCACAAGATGGCACCAAGGTCTACTCTGAGGCAAAGCTCCTCCCTGTTCTTCCTGGTCCTTCTCCCACACCACCCTCACCGTCTCATCTCCTTTTTCCTCCCCTTACCTATTGCTCATTTTCCCTTTCAGTCAACCCAAACACCAACTAGTTACTTAAGAGTCTTCTATAGGTTACTCCAACTGAACACCAAAATTGAGTCACATACTAGGGTGAAACCAACTCACATCCTTTTCCCCTCAAATTCAGTGTTAGGCAAAAAAAAAAAAAAAAGTGCAGATTGAATGAACTATTTAAAGTGTTGGCACTAGTTAAGTGCCCAACACATTCTAAACATTGACTGGTGAACAACTTTTATTAAGTTTTTGCTGTGGAACTATAACTAAATTTAATTTACAACTATGCACAATTTTTTTTTTAACGTTTCTTTCTTTCTTTAATGAGAGGGAAAGACAGGCACATGTATTGGGGTCCTTGTAAAATGCAAAGCCTCCCACAGGGGTTGGCCTTGCAGAGCGTAGCACTGCTACAGCGCCACCATCCAGTACCTATCCGTACACACATTTTAAGGTATTTCAAAAACATTTTGGGGGGCGGGGCGGAGTATCCAGCAGATGGCATAGCAGTTGTATCACCAGACTTTCACATGGCTGACCATGGATTGATTCTCAGACCTGGTGGTTTGAAACTCACACTGGGCGCGTGTGCACACATGCCCGAGATTCCGGGAGGAGAATAGAGGAGAAGAGATTTTGGCGTGGGCATCCCCCTGGGGTGTGATTTCTTGCTTTTCCTCTCACTGTCTTTGTCTCTCTCTCTCTCTCTCTCTCCCCTGCCCCCCCAGCACACGTGCCCTAAGGTAAAAACCTCTAAAACAAAAAACTTTTTTCTGAAGATCTGTTTCTTTCAAAGCACTAAGGTAATAATGTCTAAGAATCATCAACTTCATGATAGCTTGAAATACTGGACAAAGTAGGTTGCAGTCCTTAAACATTGTATTAATGTATTTGGTACAGGGGACCAGTAAGGGTGTTGCTGGAAAGCTAGAATATGATTACCTCTGAAAGTAAAATAATGAAGAACCAACCTTTAAAAAATGAGAATTAACCAGCTGCAGGGTAATCTATGACATACCTTTTAAACATGTTACTGAGGTGGAAATCTGAGATATAACATCACTGAGATCAGCCTAAAACCTACTTCTCCTCATTGCCCTTTTCCCCCCCAAAAAAGAGAAAATGGTTTACTTGTATAATGGCCTGTCAGAATGAGAAAAGGTGTTTTACAGGCTGCCCCAGGGAGAAGGAACCTTAAGCTTGAGAACTCAAGCTCCACCCTAGAAAGAAAATCGAGCCTAGAAGGCCTGGAAGATCTGAATATTGAAAAGGAATGCTCCCTGGAGCAGGGAGGTGGCATGATGGTTAAGGCAGTGAACTATCATGTGGCTGACCTCGTTCAAGTCCCAGATCCGGCTACCTGCCTTCTCATTTTCCCTCTCTCTGGTCAAATTGAAATAATAATAATGAATAAAATAAAATAATTCTTAAAAAAAAGAAAGAAAGAAAAGGAATGCTCTCGACGATCAATTAGAAAATGAGCATCCTTCATCTCTCCAGGATGCATCTGTTTCAGGCACATTTACATGTACCAACCATGATTCTGTGACACTGCATGTTCACACAGCAGTGAGCCTTCTTCAGAAAGTTCCACCACTGTTTGCCTGCTACCTGTTCACTCCCAGCATTCTGAACTGACCACAAAGGCCCGCCCAGGTTTTGCTGGGCTACTAGCCCATGAACTATCATGAGATCTGATGAGGATCACACTGAAAATGACAACCTACGCAATTACCTGGGATCACTCCCAGCACTTCTCATAACCCATCTTCCAGAGGATGGAAAAATAGACGTTTAAATTCTGACATAGGCATCTCTTAAAAAACTGCATGACTTTGGGCAAGTTTGTCAACTTTGCTGCACCTCACCTGGGAAAAAGGTGAAGTTTGTGTGGTTTTTTTGCTTGTTTTTTTGAGAGAGAGATTTTTGCTATAGGGCACATGCATTTACCAGAGACAGAAAGTGAGAAGTCACTCCCCCAGGGGGAATGGCCATGCCACCTTCTAGTCTCCTCCATTCTCCTCTGGGGATTTTGGGCACACATTAACACACACCTGTGAGTTTCAAGCCACCAGGTCCAGAACTCAACCACGGTCAACTACGGGGAGTCTGGTGCTTAACCACTACGCTACCTGCTGGCCCCAACTGTGGAGATTAAACGAGCTAACAGTTCATTAATTAATTAATAGCTCATTTAATCTGGGTGACAGGGCCTACCAAATAGTTAAGTACACCAAAACGTAAAGCCACTACTAGTGCAAAGAGATGCTTGACTATCCACAAAGCCCTTGCTGATTCTAGAAAAATGAAGAAATCCTTGACCAGGTGTAGAGGCTCAAACATGTTATCTTCATCACAGCTTTTAGTAGAAGCAGGTTTCCAGACTGGCTTTTTAAAAAACTTCTGCCACAAAGAGTCAACTATTCAGTGCAATCTTCTCCCTGTGTCAAAGCCTGAGGCCCTCTGTGTGCAGTCCCCAACCCAAGGGTCCACTGTCAAGACCACTTCTTAGTCCTTTTATGAGGGCTACACACGTATGCCCAGCCACTGGCCTCCACACTATTTTTACAAACGACACTGATTCCACCAAATCTTTTTGGAATATTTTTGACTACTACTTATATCTTATTCTAACTTTAAATAATTATCTCAGAAAAATCATGAAGTAATTTCCTTATGTCCCAAAGAAAAATGAACTTTAGGTTTCAGAGGAGAAAACAAAGGGAAGGAAGGGGAGTATAAAGGAACTAATAACACTGACAGAGAATGTTAGAGTGCCTGGAGCAGATGAAGCCCTTATCTTTTATTATCTATCTATCAATCTAGCTATCTAATCTTTTTATTATCTGCCTATCAATCTAGTTATCTACCTACCTAAAAGATGGGGATTAGGGATGGGGAGTAGAGATGAAGGGAAAGCCTGTAGCCCCAGGCCTTGGATGGTAAGTGCCTGCTCCTTCACTGCAACACTCAGGCAAGAGGTTTCCTGGGCAGATTGTCTTCTCCCAGGGTTACTTCTCCCTATGGGTTTAAGGTAAAAATGCTAATGCTGCCTCATACCCTAGTGGTGAAGACAGCCAGATCCCACATGGCTGACCACATGGTTCGAATCACACACCAGACCCGTCTATGCGTGCCTGCCCAAAACCCTGACAAAGTGGGGAAGGGACTGCAGCATAAACTATGCCCTGTTGTGAAGGGTAAGGAATGCTTTCACCCTCTCCCCTCTGTCTCTTTCTGAACAGTGCATGTTGTTTTTTTCTTTTAGGGAAAAATGTACATTTATATTTTCAACTCAATACATTTTTAACTAAATGATAGACAAAAAACATCTCAAATTACAATCCAAATAACACTTGTTGGGACATCACAGTAGTCACAGTTGCAGAAGGTTTTAAAAACCAGAGTGTCAAGGAGATGTGTGCCTCTGAAGCTGCAGGTGCCAACAGGGTGCCCAGCGCCATCCTCTACGGACCACTCTGCCGTGTTCTGACAGGTCCCAAGAGGGCAAGCTGCCCTTGTCAGTGCTTTCAAAGCAACAGCCTGTTAATCGCACTGTTTGTTGATCGAAACATTACGTTTTCAGCATTTTACATCCTAACATGCTAAAATGTTATTTGCATATATTTTTACTAAGTGTCAGTTATGCTCTGGTTAATAGGGTTAGGGTTTTGAGTTATAATTAATTGCAATTTTTCCCATTAAAAATAGTAAGAAATGGCTCCTGGTTGGAATTTTCAAGTAGAGAGTTTCAAGTTCAGGAACTAAGATCACTGATGTCAAGTCAAAAAAAGTCTGTACTGGGAACCAGCAGTTAGCGTAATGGCTATGTTGCTGGACTCCCACGTAGTCGACCACGGTTCGCTTCTCGGACCCGGTGGCTTAAATCTCACGCCGGGCGCGTGTGCGTGCGTGCCCAAGATCCCGAGAGGAGAATGGAGGAGAAGGGATTGCGGCGTGACCATCCCCCCTGGGGGGTGATTTCTCACTTTCTGTCTCTATGTCTCTCTCTGTCTGTCTGGCGAGCGCATGCGCCCTATAGTGAAAACCTCTCCCCCAAAAAAAAAAAAAAAAAAAAGTCTGTACTTGCATTACTTTGAGACTTGGCAGTGAGAAGCCTGGGCCTATTCACAAAGATCTATGAGGGGACATAAACAAAAATGTCTGTCCTGGGTTATATGTAATGGCAGGGGATTGCGGGCATTCTGGGTAATCTAACTGAGAAACAGTAATAATGGATCTTCAAAAAAATGCCATGTGAGCCAGCCAGGTGGTGTGGAAGTTAAGGTTGCTGGACTCCCTCATAGCTTAAGTGCACAGCTAGCATCGCTGACCTGATGACTAGAAAATACACAAGGCACATGTGCGTGCGAGGCCAAAAATCCCAAGGGAAGAATGGAGAAGGGACTATAGAGTGGCCATTCCATCCTGAGGGATGATTTCTCTCTTTTTCTCTCCATCCCCCCCCCGCCCCCACGAGCGCACTCTCGCCCTATGGCAAAAACTGAAGGTGGAGTGGTTCTATGTTAAGAAAGTAAAAAACAGATCAATATTACTATACATATAAATTGAAATTATATAACCACGAAAAAATATATACCATATAAGAACATATAAAAAACCAAAATAGCATATATTTAACACATTGTCAAGAAAATGGGTAACTTCTGGGAGGCAGAGAAGGAAAGGAAGTAGAGACTTGGATAGACACAGCACACACAGAAGGAGCCTTGAGACAAAGATTTCTTAACCAGATACAAAAGCAGCATCCTGAAGACAAAGGTGAACAAGTCAAGTGGCATTTTTGTGTGTTTGTTTTAGGTTTTTGTCTTAGAGCATGTGCACGCTGCAATTCCTTTTCCTCCATTCTTCTCTCAGGATTTTGGGCACGCACACACGTGCCCAGTATCATTTTCAAGCTGCCAGGTCTAGGACTCAAACCACAGTTGGCCATGTGGGAGTCCAGCATCTTAACCAACCACATCACCTGCTGGCCCCAAACAAATTAGACTGTAAACTTTAAAACTGCCTTTAAAAAAAGACCCTAAGAAAAGAATAAAAAGGTAGAATACAGAACTGGAGAAGGTATCTACAAAACATATAACCAATAAAGAACTCATAGTCACAATCTAAAAAGAATGCCTGAAGATCAGTAAAACAGAAAAGAAAAAAATAAAAACAAACAACCCACTGGAGAAAATCTTGCACAGCAGATGACACCAATGTTAACAAGTGAAAAAGAGAATTCACTCTCTGAGTTTAACTAGGAAAAGAAAGTGAGCTCATCAACAATTTTTAAGTTCTAACAATTTGATAAGAATTTACATAAGTAGAAAATTTGAGAACACACTTTAAATTTTATAAAACAAACAAATGTCACTGGCTAAAGTCTATCCTATTTTAAGAGCACTCTTGTGAGAAAATGGAAAAAGCAGCATTTGCATCTACAATTTGTGTATGTACAAGAGGAAATGAATTACTTATGCAACTACTACACAGAAGAAGGCTTTGTTTCCATAGAGATTATGACACAACTGATTTCAGCCTTAAATTAGAATATTCCAATTTGAATGGAGAAATGATCTTTTTGTCTAAATGAATGGTGTATTCAGTTCAAATAAAAGCTCTGCACATCTGCTGATATAATTTCCTCTTCAGTAATAATTAATATCGAGAATATATCACAGAAGTCTTAAAAAGGAATTCACGCTCCCCCCAATCTCACAAGTGCCTGAAAATATAGGGAATGTAGGATGTACAAAAATACAAAAAGAAACAGAAAACATTCTACAATATTTTCTACTCATTTTGTGTCTATTATACTTAGATTCTCTTGGAATAACTGTCAAAAGAGCGCAGCATACCGAGTGCCTGCGCTGTAGGGCAGGGAGGGCAACTGTACACTAGAGACCTCACAGGAGGTGGTGGGAAATCGGGGGAGGAAGAGGGCAGGTAAGGGAAAAAACAAACATTGAAGAGACAAGAAAATGAAGTTATTTGTTGATGCTATGCATATGGTAATGTCTGACTTGACTTAATATGCACTGTATTCATGCTGGGAAGACCATGTCTTACATTGTAAAGATGTACAGTAATTAAATGTAAATAAAATAATAATAATAATAATAATAATAATAATAATGAAGAGCAGGATACAGGTCTGCCCAGTGGCGCACTGGTTAAGGTGGCTGAATCCCACATGACCAACTGAACAGTTAAGAGTCCTAGACCCTGTAGCTTAAAAAAAGAACAAAAACAAAAACACGCCAGGCACATGTGTGTGTATGTCCAAAATTTCAAGAGGAGGAATGGGAAGGAACTGTAGCATGAACAACTCCCATGGAGGTGCTTTCTCACCTTCCCTCTGTCTCTCTCTGGCAAGAAAGAAAGAAAGAAAAAGAAAAAGGACAAAAGTCAAGTGTCTTCCTTATGTAGATTGTTTTCCTGCCACTATTATCCAAATTCAATAAATAAGCAGTATCGTTGGAGGAGAGGCATAGAGTTAGTAATCTAAAACACAAAACGTCAGAATGTAAAGCTTCAAAAGGGATGACATATGATCCATATATACAATATATAAAAAAATCTTTCAGGGGCTCCACGCTTTCTATTTTTCACAGAAAAATGTTAGGCATTCAAAGCTCCTGAAGTCTTGGAGCCTAAGCCCCAAACCACTGGAACTCCTTGAAAGTGTGTCTCTTAACAGAGCTGCAGCCATGTGGCTCACCGAGCCCGGCGCCCCCCTGCCTTCTTCCACTCCTCCCCTGTCTAATTACCTCCATCCTTCAAGACTTGAGTGTGGTGAACCCTCTCCTGTGCTATGGCCCCAATCTCTGTCTGGATGAGGTGCTCCTCCCTCCTCTGTGCTCCAAGGTAGCCTGGACTGAGCTTCGGAGCTCCATTCACTTTCATAAAACTAGACTCTGAAAGGCACAGTGCTGCATAACTGCTGAATGAACAAATTACTGAGTAACTGAAATTGTCAACATTTCCTCATTTTTTAAAGGATTTTATTATTTAACTTTATTTATTTATATCTTAATTTGACCAGAGAGGGACAGTAAGAGAAAGAGAGAGGGAAGGTGAAAAAGCAAGCTGCTAGGTCTGGGACTCAAACCATGGTTGGTCATGTGGGAGTCCAGCACCCTTAACCATGCCACCTGCCAACTCTGCCTCCTGTTTTGATAATGAATATTCCTAGGAAGAAAAAAAAAATCCCAGTTGTTAGAATAAATGAAGACTGGCTAGGTTTCCTGATAGGTAGGTATTATAAATCATTTGGTTCTTTTTCTAATTTCACTGTGATCTCTTTCCAGCTAAAAAGATATCCTATCTCATTCTCAAAGGCCTCTAAGAAAATGATACAATCTTTAACTGTGTTACGGTTGAGTGTATCTTTAGCTTAACCAAACACTGAAACTTCTACTTGATTAGATTCTCATTTTGCTGCCACCCTGGGCATTTTTGCTCCCCATATTAATTGCTATTTCCAATCACGGTTTGTTTAGCTATCATAGAAAAGTGCTTGACCTCATTTTGGGAAGGAAAAAAAAACGTTTTCATTTGAAGTATAACATAAAATAAGCAAAAAACAGCACTAGTTTTCAGCAAACCTAATTGAAAGAAACCATGATACACGCAAACAGGAGCCAAGCTTCTAGTACAATAAAAGGCACAATTTTCATAGAAAAATGTTAGGACAGGGCCAGGAGGTAGAGGTTAGAGCAGCTGGCTCCCACATGGCTGACTGCGCAGTTAAGAGTCCTGAACCTGATGCCGCAATCCTCGAGGTTCTTGCCATAGGGCGGGAGCCACCACGCTACACAAAGTGGAAGGAGTGTGGGAGAGGGAGAGCGCAGGAAAAGAAACTGGGACACAGATATGGTTTAGCATCTGTTGATGAGGATGTGCACAGTATTCTCTACTGGGCTGGACTGAGGTGTACATCATGCTAGGTAAAGTCTCTTTACAATCTAAATGATGTATAGTGATTGAATGCATAAATAATATTTTTTAAAATTTAGCATAAGGAAAAAAAAAAAGTGCTGGACCTGGTAGTTCGAAAATCACGCCAGGTGCATGTGTGCACATGCCCCACATCCCAAGAACAGAACGGAGAAGGGGATGCAGCATGGCTATCCTCCCTGGGGTTGGGGTGGGTGATTTCTCACTTTCCTTCTCTTTCTCTGTTTCTCTCTGACGAGTGCAAGCACCCTATAGCAAAAATGAGAAAGTCTGATGTCCTGGCTGGCAAAGTTTCCTTCTGTAATTGGTAAAGGGAATAAACAAAGCTCTATAAGGGTAACTCAAAAAACCATTCTCAGTCATCCTCCTACTCCAGGCCCGTTCAATGGGAATAGTGCCCCCTTCACTGTCCTAAAGTTAGGACATGAGGCTGAACTTTGCTGCCTTTTCTGCTCCCTAACGCGAAGTCCTCCAGTGGCACTATCCTAGCTCCCTAGGGCTGTTGTGACAAGTCACCACAAACCAGGTGTCTTAGTACAAAAGAAACCGACTCTCTCACAGTTCTGCAGACCAGCGGCTCCCAATCAAGATACAGCGAGGATTGGTTCTGGAGGCTGGATTAGAGCTGTTCCCGCCTCCCCTCAGCTTGAGGTGGATGTCGGAAACCCCTGGTTTTCCTTGATTTCCGGCTGCACCATTCCAACTCTGCCTGTGTCATCACATGGCAGTCATTGGATGTAGAGCCCATGCTCATCCAGTATGACTTCATTTTAACTGATTTTACCTGCAAAGACCCTGTTTCCAAATAGTCACCTTCTGAAGTTCTGGTGGATGTGAATTTGGAGGAGGATAGTACTCAACCCAGCACACGCCTGAGAAATGACTACAGCCTCCATTCAGTAAGTAAAAGTCATCAGTCCATTCGAATAAAAGTTCAAATCTGGCAAAACTAACCCATAGTTTATTTTGTAGGGGCCAGAGATGACAGAGAGAGAAAACTAAGGGATCTTACGGAGCTCCAGAATGTTCTACTTTTGACCTGGGTTTAGTTACATCTGCAAAAGTTAAGTGGTATACTTATGATTTAGGCATTAATTGCTATGTGGTACACTTCCAATAGAGTACATTAAAAAAAACTACACAGTCCAATATACTAACACTTCAACCTTCATTTGAAGAGAAGACCTCTCTGCCTACGGGGCTGGATGCAAGAGAGGCCTGCCCTGGGGGGAGAAGGGGTGGGACCTGGGTCTGTCTCCCTCATTTCCTCCCCACCTGCAAGCTGCAGGAAGGACAGGAAAGAACCAGGACGAACTTTCTGACTAATACAATTAGAAGATGACTTCTGGGCCAGCAGGTGGTGTGGAGGTTAAGGCACTAGATCTCACATGGCCCACTGAATGGTTTGAGCCCTGGACCCAGCAGCTTAAAAAAATCACACCAGGCACCCGTGCATGCGAGCTCAAAATCCTAAGAGGGGAATGCAGGAGAGGGAGACTGTAATGTAGCAATCCTCCCGGGGGGGATTTCCCACTTTCCTTCTCTATTTCTCTCTGGCACAGGCACACATCCTATAACAAAAGAAAAAGAAGAAAAAAAAAAAAAAAAAAAAAAAAAAAAAAAAAAAAAAACGCTTCTTATTCTTGAAGCCAGATGTTTACAGCTCTTTGTCTTCTGGAGCATTTTGGGGGTGTGTCTGGAGATCCTCCTGCTCTCCCCCACTGCAGCTCTCTTCAGATGGGCAGGGCCTCTACTCCAGCTGGATTTTCCCAGTCCCCCATTTTCTACCAAAGTAGATGGCACAGCATTTAGTGCTGGGCTCCCCCTGGCCTGGAAGGCTAAGAGCCAGGGCAGGAACTCTTCACAAATGACCGGAGGTCAACATTCTCCCTAGATTCAGCAAGTGCCCACAGCCAAGGTGTGAGTGCTCACAGTCCCGGTCTCTGGGAGGGAAGGCTGATGTGTCTAGAATCCAGACCACTAGGCTCTAGGGTGAAGCGGCCCTGCCCGCATGGCAGGAGCACTGTGTTCCTCAATGTCTCCGACCTCCTGGAGGAAGAAAAGAAGGTAACACTTGACTACTGTGGTCTGGCTGTGCCCCTACTCCAAGGTCAAGTGTTGGATCCCTAGTACAAAAGTGTTGGGAGGTGGGAGTCCTTTATTTTTTTTTAATTGCCAGAGAGCACATGGACTTGTCAGAAACAAACAGGCAGGGAGAGGGAGAGAGCACCCTCTCACGGGGTGTGGTCATCTCTTGATCCCGTCTCCATTTTTTCCATCCAGTCAGGATTTTGCACACATGCACATACACCTGGCATGTTTTTCAAACCGCTAGGGCCAAGGTTTTTGTTTGTTCGTTTGTTTTTTTGCTATAGGGCACATATGCTCACCAGACAGTCAGAAAGCGAGAAATCACCCCCCAGGCGGGATGGCTACGCCACAATCCCTTCTCCTCTCGGGATCTTGGACACACATGCACACATGCCACGCATGAGTTTAAGCCACCGGGTCCGGGATGCAAACCACGGCTGACTACATGGGAGTCCAGCGACATAGCCATTACGCTAACTGCTGGTCCCAGGGCCAAGATTTAAACTAGAGTTGGCCGTGTCGGATCTGGCTCCCTTGACCATTAGGCTATGGTGTTTAGAGGTGTTTAGGTCATGAGCACTCTGCCTTCATGAAAGGATTAATGCCATTATCATGGGAGTAGGTTCCTTATAAAAGGACAAGTTTGCCACCCAACTCCCCTCACCTTTCTCCCATGGGAAAGGACACAGCAAGACAGTGCTCGCCAGATGCTGGCCCCTCAGTCTTGAACTTCCCAGCACCCAGAACTGTGAATGAAATAAATTTCTATTCATTAGAATTACCCAGTCTGTGGTGTTCTGCTACAGCAGCACAAGCTAGATTAAGACACTGTTGTTAAAGCAGCACTCACATAGGCAGAGGAATCTGGATGGCTGCCAGGGTTAACCAGGGGGCAGACCAGGAAGACAGCAATAAGTCTTTCTTTCAGGTTGGAAGGAGTAAAGTGACCGTTGTAAAATACATGTTTGGCAATTCGGTTTTATGAGTTCTAAATAGATGCCCCATATTGTTCGTGTTATGAGTTTCGACTTCGGATAACCACGCTGAAAATTTGAGAAAGTAGCATTTGCAACTGCTACATGTGATTTATTTACCTGTTTATTTATTAAAGTTTATTTATTCCTGGTACAGCAGTTAAACTCTGTACTAGGGAGCTGGATCCCACATGGTTGACTGAAGTCTGAATCCTGGCCCTGGTGGCTCAAAAAACTGCCAAGCAAACGTGCATGTATAGTCCAAATCCTGACAGGATGAAAAAATGGAGGAAAAAGGATTGAAGCATGACCACACCCCATCAGGAGGTTTTCTCTCTCTCTTCAGAGAGAGAAAACTAAGGGATCTTACGGAGCTCCAGAATGTTCTACTTTTGACCTGGGTTTAGTTACATCTGCAAAAGTTAAGTGGTATACTTATGATTTAGGCATTAATTGCTATGTGGTACACTTCCAATAGAGTACATTAAAAAAAACTACACAGTCCAATATACTAACACTTCAACCTTCATTTGAAGAGAAGACCTCTCTGCCTACGGGGCTGGATGCAAGAGAGGCCTGCCCTGGGGGGAGAAGGGGTGGGACCTGGGTCTGTCTCCCTCATTTCCTCCCCACCTGCAAGCTGCAGGAAGGACAGGAAAGAACCAGGACGAACTTTCTGACTAATACAATTAGAAGATGACTTCTGGGCCAGCAGGTGGTGTGGAGGTTAAGGCACTAGATCTCACATGGCCCACTGAATGGTTTGAGCCCTGGACCCAGCAGCTTAAAAAAATCACACCAGGCACCCGTGCATGCGAGCTCAAAATCCTAAGAGGGGAATGCAGGAGAGGGAGACTGTAATGTAGCAATCCTCCCGGGGGGGATTTCCCACTTTCCTTCTCTATTTCTCTCTGGCACAGGCACACATCCTATAACAAAAGAAAAAGAAGAAAAATTCTTATTCTTGAAGCCAGATGTTTACAGCTCTTTGTCTTCTGGAGCATTTTGGGGGTGTGTCTGGAGATCCTCCTGCTCTCCCCCACTGCAGCTCTCTTCAGATGGGCAGGGCCTCTACTCCAGCTGGATTTTCCCAGTCCCCCATTTTCTACCAAAGTAGATGGCACAGCATTTAGTGCTGGGCTCCCCCTGGCCTGGAAGGCTAAGAGCCAGGGCAGGAACTCTTCACAAATGACCGGAGGTCAACATTCTCCCTAGATTCAGCAAGTGCCCACAGCCAAGGTGTGAGTGCTCACAGTCCCGGTCTCTGGGAGGGAAGGCTGATGTGTCTAGAATCCAGACCACTAGGCTCTAGGGTGAAGCGGCCCTGCCCGCATGGCAGGAGCACTGTGTTCCTCAATGTCTCCGACCTCCTGGAGGAAGAAAAGAAGGTAACACTTGACTACTGTGGTCTGGCTGTGCCCCTACTCCAAGGTCAAGTGTTGGATCCCTAGTACAAAAGTGTTGGGAGGTGGGAGTCCTTTATTTTTTTTTAATTGCCAGAGAGCACATGGACTTGTCAGAAACAAACAGGCAGGGAGAGGGAGAGAGCACCCTCTCACGGGGTGTGGTCATCTCTTGATCCCGTCTCCATTTTTTCCATCCAGTCAGGATTTTGCACACATGCACATACACCTGGCATGTTTTTCAAACCGCTAGGGCCAAGGTTTTTGTTTGTTCGTTTGTTTTTTTGCTATAGGGCACATATGCTCACCAGACAGTCAGAAAGCGAGAAATCTCCCCCCAGGCGGGATGGCTACGCCACAATCCCTTCTCCTCTCGGGATCTTGGGCACTCACGCACACGCGCCTGGCGTGAGTTTTAAGCCACTGGGTCCGGGACGCGAACCACGGCTGACTACATGGGAGTCCAGCGACATAGCCATTACGCTAACTGCTGGTCCCAGGGCCAAGATTTAAACTAGAGTTGGCCGTGTCGGATCTGGCTCCCTTGACCATTAGGCTATGGTGTTTAGAGGTGTTTAGGTCATGAGCACTCTGCCTTCATGAAAGGATTAATGCCATTATCATGGGAGTAGGTTCCTTATAAAAGGACAAGTTTGCCACCCAACTCCCCTCACCTTTCTCCCATGGGAAAGGACACAGCAAGACAGTGCTCGCCAGATGCTGGCCCCTCAGTCTTGAACTTCCCAGCACCCAGAACTGTGAATGAAATAAATTTCTATTCATTAGAATTACCCAGTCTGTGGTGTTCTGCTACAGCAGCACAAGCTAGATTAAGACACTGTTGTTAAAGCAGCACTCACATAGGCAGAGGAATCTGGATGGCTGCCAGGGTTAACCAGGGGGCAGACCAGGAAGACAGCAATAAGTCTTTCTTTCAGGTTGGAAGGAGTAAAGTGACCGTTGTAAAATACATGTTTGGCAATTCGGTTTTATGAGTTCTAAATAGATGCCCCATATTGTTCGTGTTATGAGTTTCGACTTCGGATAACCACGCTGAAAATTTGAGAAAGTAGCATTTGCAACTGCTACATGTGATTTATTTACCTGTTTATTTATTAAAGTTTATTTATTCCTGGTACAGCAGTTAAACTCTGTACTAGGGAGCTGGATCCCACATGGTTGACTGAAGTCTGAATCCTGGCCCTGGTGGCTCAAAAAACTGCCAAGCAAACGTGCATGTATAGTCCAAATCCTGACAGGATGAAAAAATGGAGGAAAAAGGATTGAAGCATGACCACACCCCATCAGGAGGTTTTCTCTCTCTCTTCAACACATGCACTCTTTGGCAATTTAAAAAAAAAAAAAAAAAAAAGCTCTACTTACTCTACTCAGAACAGCATGTGCACATACCAGAGAAAGAGAAGCACCCTTGCTTGGGTCTTGTCCTGCCGTAATCCCCTTTCTCAGTCCCTCCAGCTCACCAAGATCTTGGGCATGAGTGCATGCACACAGCCTGTTCAGGTCACTGGCCAGGAATCCAAACTTGTAGTCAGGCATGCGGCTTCCAGCACAGCAGTGTAATATGCTGACTTCAACACCAAGGCCAGGTCATGTGTGTAACTTAAACAAGAATCCCCACATATACTCTTGTCTGTTACATAGGTACACCATTTCTACGAAACTAAGGATAAAACAGAATTTAATTCTGAGGATGAAATAAAGAATGCCATCACACACACATTAGAGAACCAAATATTATGACCCTTCAGGAAGATGGCTTGTTTATATTCGAAGAACTTCCAAAAGCAAAATACCACATTTTCTTGGTTCCAAGTGAGAGTACTTGAGAAAAGAACTTTGTGAAAACCTCCAACATAACTATTTAAAATAAATTAGAACTTAGTCTTTCTTTTTCTTTTCCTTATAAATTCATTCATCCAATAGTTTTGACTTATCTTTTTTTTTTTCTAAGAGAGATTTTTGCTAGAGGGCATATGCACTTACTGGAAAGAGAGACATGAGACGGAAAGTGAGAAATCACCCCTCAGGGGAAATGCCATGCCGCAGTCCCTTCTCCATTCTTCTCTTGGAATTTTGGGCACACACGCACATGTGCCCAGTGTGAGTTTGAGGCCGCCAGGTCTGGAACTCGAACCTCGGTCAGCCATGTGGGATTCCAGTACTGTTAACAATTATGTCATATGCTGGTCTCAGTTTTGGCATTTTAAAAAAATAAATTTGCATGTTTATTTTTTTCTAGGAGATAGAGACAGACAACACTTAACAAGGTCTTTTTTTTTTTTTTTTTGAGAGGTTTTCACTACAAGGCATGTGCACTCGCCAGACAGACAGAGAGAGACATAGAGACAGAAAGCGAGAAATCACCCCCAGGGGTGGATGGTCATGCCGCAATCCCCTCTCCTCCATTCTCCTCTCGGGATCTTGGGCACGCACACACACGTGCCCGGCGTGAGTTCTAAGCCACCGGGTCCAGGACACGAACCGCGGTCGACTACATGGGAATCCAGCAACATAGCCATTATGCTAACTGCTGGCTCCCCGACACTTAACAAGGTCTTGATGCACTGATCTACCTCTGTCCTCAGCCAGTCCCAGATTAGGGGCATATGTGTGCCTGGCCTATTCTGGGAATCTTCTGATTTGAACCAGTAACCTTAACATGTGGATTGGCCTTGCAGAACATCACATTTTGCTGTTCTACCACAGTCCAACCCCTTGGTTTTGATTTTTTAATTTCTTCAGAGGAGTCAAATTTGTCACATTTAACCAAACACTAAATACCTTCACAGTAGTTGGGTGAGTGAAAGAAAGATTGGGTTAAAGTGAATACCCAGATATGAGATGGTGTCCTTTGAGTTGCCTCTTCTGTCAGAGAACCATATGAGTGGAATATGTCTTTGACATCCTGAAGACCAAGCTGGTGGACATCGTCCTGAGATCCTCGGTTCCCGCTCTATTTATTTGTATGACGTACTCGCCTTAGATGTACTAGGTTGTTGGAAAAGTCATGATGTATTTTTCTTTCTTCTCTGCAAAAATGGGTCATACCTTTCCCCAATAGCCCAAAATTATTTTTATTGCCTTTGTAGAGATTGCTTGCTTTCCTTTATGTGATTATTTTAATTATTTATTTCTCCTGAGAGAGGGTGAGCAAGAAGGGGAGAGAAAGAGGTGCAAGTACATGCTCAAAAGAGTCTTCACACTGTGACCCCCTTCCAGCATCAGCCAGCCAGGATCATGGGCTCATGTGCCACAGGTATGTACAGGGAGACTTAATACTTGAAAGAAGTATTAAGTCATTTTGTTTATGAAAGAGAAAGGTAGAACTTAATCTGACTTTACCATGTTTAAACCTTTTCTCCATTCTCTCTGGGGGAAATGAAGTAACCTAGTTCATTACAAAATCCAAACAACATAGAAAGGAATCAGAGGAAAAAAGTAAAAAGCTATTACCTGAAATATCTCATTAACTTAAAGTAATTCCTGTTAACATTTGAGCACAATTTCTTCTATTTTTTTTCACTGCACAGAAATCAAACTATTCCCTGGGGACCAGCAGTTAGCGTAATGGCTATGTCGTTGGACTCCTACGTAGTCGACCGTGGTTTGCTTCCCAGACCTGGTGGCTTAAACTCACGCCGGGCGCGTGTGCGTGCGTGCCCAAGATCCCGAGAGAACAGAGGAGAAGGGATTGCAGCATGGCCATCCCCCCTGGGGGGCGATTTCTTGCTTTCTGTCTGTCTCTCTCTGTCTGGCGAGCGCATGTGCCCTATAGCAAAAACCTCTCCATAAATAAATAAATAAATAAATAAAAACCAAACTATTCCCATTCTTTTTTTTCCCCCCCATTTAAAACCAAATGTTTTCTCTTTTGGAGGGGGTCCCCAGTATGCAGCCGTTGGCCTAGAAACACTTGGGACAGTCAGCAAATGCTGTCAGGCAGATGCCCTAAAACACAATCTTTTCTTAGAAATAGTACCGTAAATTACAATTTTATAATAATGACACACTCTTCAAGAGAACTTCCTTTTAACTAAAAGTATCATGAGACGCTGAAATGTTTAAACTTTAAAATAAACAATCCATAAACCGAAGTCATGTCCCTTTAAAGATCAAATTTTCCACGTTCAGTTTCCTAGAAAATCAGAGAAAATGAGGGTTTTATTCCACAGGCTTTTAGAAGTAAAACAAGCAATCCTGGGTCTTTCAAATCTAGGTAACCAAGAGTTCTTTTTAGAAGTTACTCTTTCCATGACCTTTGTTCCCTCTACAATAAATAAACCATATTCTGCTGGTTTCTCATTTACAAGATGGAAAAAATCCAAACAACAGAAAAATCCATGTCTTAGACCATGGGTGTCTAACATCTTCAGGGTATCAAGCAGGAAGATGGTCAACATAGTTACAGAGAGCTGCTTTTACAACTACCGGAGAGCCTGCCTACCGGGTCAAACAAAAGGATGGGCACAAGTTGCCGCAATCTGTGGCTTTTCATTGAACTGTCATTTCTAGTCCATGTTCTTAATTAATGGAGACCGAGAGCTATACAGACACCCAACCTCAGAGCTGTTGTAGCCGTGAGGTCAAGAGAGAAAACATTCTGTTCTTTTGCTCAGCAGACCACAGAGACAACAACTTTTTGAAAGAAACATCCCCTACACAAATGAGCAAACCTCCAGATGGCAAAGCCCTGGCATGTGCCAAGGAACGAAAATGATAAGTGAATGTTAATCACAAAAATATTCCACCAAGTCTGAGGGTAGCCTGTAGGTTAGAAAATGCTCATTAGAAAACTGACTGGGTCACCCCGATTCTGCATTAAGTCAGCAAGCACACGAAGAACTGGGGCTGAAGAAGGGCCAGCAATCAGCCTCCAGTGATCTGTAAGCAGTCATCAAGCCACCAGTCACAATGGCATGTCACATTCCAGTGTTCACTGTAGACCAGGGAGATTCTAATTTAATCCTTACATCAACTCCATAAAGTAGTAAATATTATTATTCTTAATAACAGACATAGAAATAGACTCAGAGATTAATCAACTTGTCAGTCAGTCACAGAGCCTCTAAATGGCGGTACAGAACTTGGATCCAGGGCTATATGACCCCCAAGTCCCACACTCAGTCACTGCACTTGCTCATGTGCTAAACCATAAGGAAATTCGGAGTGTAAGTGATTTTTGGTCAAGGTGGTCAGAAAGGAACAAGCATCAGGCCGGGTACGGAATAGCAAGCAGGACTTGGGCAAGCAGACAGGCAGAGAAAGAGCCACCTGAGCAAAAGTACACAGGAGAGGGGGTAAAGGTGGGTAAGAGCCTTTGACAGTCACATGGATGATGCTCATTACAGAGCCCCCTCATTTATCTGGCAAGGTGGCATTAGAGAAATTGAAAGACCAGATAGATGAGAGACAAAGATATAGAAGTCTAGTCCCAGCCTGCCTCTTTGCATCATTCATCCTCTCTGGGCCTGAGCCTAATCTTCCAAATGAGAACTATAACAAGGGGGCCAGCCCTCTAGCCTAGTGGTTAAGGGACCTGGATCCTACTGGTTGAGTGCAATTCGAATCCAGCCCCTGCAGCTTGAAAAACATGCCAGGGGCATGTGTGTGCATACCCCAAATCAGAACAGGATAGAGAATGGAAGAGAAGGGACTGTGACATGACCATACTCCCTGGGAGGTACTGTCTCCCTCTTTCTCTGGTGAACACACATGCTCTATGGCAATTAGAGAGAAAAAAAAACAATATAACATGCTATCAGGTTTAGTTTTAGGTAACTTAATATATACTTTGTCACTTATAATCTTCTTAAATAGAGATTTCCCATTATAAGAAGGATATTGAGTACTTTATTAATCAGCAGGTTTGGGTGTGAAATCATCTGAATGATAGAAAATCATTTCCACCAACGTTTATACAACACTTTGGTTGCACTAAACCTATACTGAGAGCTGAAGTTATGAAAACAAAAATAAAAAACCTACTTTCCAGAAGCTAAATATAGAAGTACAGAAAAATACAGTTCATTACAACACTTTGTGAATGTTTAGCAACAAAAACTTGTACAGACTGTGACTGAAAAGTGACTGATTAACTCTGCCCAGAGGAAAAATCCTGCAAGATTTCAGAGGAACAATGCCTGCTGAGGTAAACCTTGACAAAACAATAGGACTCTGCTAGGCAAGAAGGGGAAAATGAGCATTCCAGAAAGAAAATATAATGTGCAAAGGCATGAAGGTGTGAAGCCACCTGGCATGTTGAGGAACAGGAAATGGCTAAGTGTGGCTGAGACGGAAGATTCCATAGCAGGTGAGGCTGCAGAGGGGGCTGGGTCAGACGATGGAGCACCTGGTTGGCCAATGGATCTCTGCTACTGTCTTGCAGCTAGGTGAGCACTCAAGTGTCAAGGCACAAACACCACCTTAAAGCTCTGAAACTAATTCCAGACATCCTCCCCCAGATCTTGACCAGCACTGGAAGTGAGTGACCGAGTCTCACTTCTCACAGAAGGACATCAGTGCCTGTGGGTGGGGAGCTAAGAGGGTAGTGGCTGGAAGATCACGCCCAACTGGGGCAAATTCAATGGAGGCTATTGAGGGAAGTCACAGTCATATCATAGTTTGAGGAACTGAAGACACTTCACAACCAGGAGACAAAGTCAGGCAGAGTCGTTTGTTTTACACTCACAACAGACGGTATGTGTACACAGATGAGAGCATGTATGAGGGGGAGAGAGAGAGATGAGCACCCTCCACAGGGTCTGGTCACTTCATGATCCCCTTCCCCCAGTACCTCAGATCTTGGGCACTTGTATGTGTCAGCTTCTCTTGAGCTGGGTGTTACCACTGTGCAGTGGAGCCAGTCCTTGGGCAATCTTTCTTTTTGTTTTTCTTTTGTTTTGTTTTTTGAGAGTTTTTTGTTTTGTTTTGTCTTGTTTTGTTTGTTTTGTTTTTGCTATAGGGTGCGTGTGCTCACCAGAAAGACAGAGGGACAGAAAGTGGGAAATTACACCCCCAGGTGGGATGGCCACGCCACAATCCCTTCTCCTCCATTCTCCTCTCAGGATCTTGGGTGCACACGCACACACACGTCCAGTATGAGTTTAAGCCACCGGGTCTGGGACTCGAACCGTGGTGGACTACATGGGAGTCCAGCGACGTAGCCATTATGCTATCTGCTGGTCCCCCTTGGGCAATCTTAAGAGCTGCTTTCAAAGATCTCTGAGAACTCCACAAAAGGAAAGAGCTAAAATAGCTGTGGGACTCCAATGAGTAGAGCTAGGGCTGACGTGAGGAAGTAACAGAGGACAGGCTGGAGCTCAACGTAAGGAAGACCTCTATCTGGAACTGTCTCTGTACATCCCGTTCTCAACAGCACCTCATCTTTCCCATTTCTACCCTCATGGCAGGAGACTGCCAGGTGCTCACTGCTGCACAGAGTCAGGGACATGAAGGCAAATCAGCTAAGAGAGGACAGTTTTATGGGACACTTATTCCTCCCTATTAAAGGACTGTCCCTTCCTGTCTGCCTCAGATATTGCCATGTGATGCTACCTCAACAACCAGAGAGAGAGAGAGAAGCTCCTCTACAGCTGCTCAATTAATCATCCTATAACCTCTCCTCCATACGTATTTATTAGATGAAAAACGTAGCCTTTGCCAGCCCCCATTTAAGAGAGAAAGAGAGGGACAGAAACAGGTACCTTTGACACAGTCTTGCCATGTCACAATTCTCCTGCCCCTGCCCCCAATTAGCTAGGATTTCAGGTTGGACTAAGAACCCAGCTCTAGCCTCCCATGTGGCTTGCAGCCTTCCCAAGAGGCAACACTATCAGTGTCCCACTGCAACTGGGCCAAAGTAGCTGTTTTAGGTGTGATTGCTATTAGCTGGAGCTCAGAATCTAACAGAGAGGACCAATGACCACATGTGCAGCTTCACAGAAAGGTCTTGGTAAAGGCTTGACAGCAGTCCAGAAACCAGGTTCCCGAAAATGTTTCCATCACTAGGTTTTATAAACTGTGGTTTGCTATTGTACCTACTAATTTTACTAAACATCACACACCAAAAAAGTAGGAAAAAAGGAGCAAATGAAGTAAAATGCTATATACTCCACAAGGAAATGTATAAAAAGACAAGGCATAATGGATGTTATAAATACAAGAAAGAACCTTTGGTTAAGGAAAAGAACAGTCATTGTCTACAAATTAGTAAATGATAATCCAAAGTTTAAAGAAAGTTATAAAAACAAAAACAAAAAGTTACAAAACATAAGAGCAGAACAGATCAGGAGGAATCTGAAGAGCACAGGTGTAGGAGATAGGAAAGGCATTGTAAGAAGGAAAAACATGGGGACTGACAAGTAGCATGGTGGTTAAGGCGTTCGACACTCCCACATGGCTAACCCCAGTTCAAGTCCCTGACCTGGCAGCTAGCTTTCTCACTTTCTCTCTCTGTCAAATAAATTAATTAATTAAATTGAAAATAAATAAATAAATAAAATAAAATCAGGTTTTAGAACAGAGTTAACAGCCCCTTATCTGTTTTCAAAAAAAGACTTTCTTAAAGACCTTTTTTTTTTTTTTAAGAGATTTTTGTGCTATAGGGCAAATGCACTTGCCAGAGAGACAGAAAGTCAAAAATCACTCCCCCAGTCAGGATGGCCACATCAAAATCCCTTTTCCATTCTCCTCTCAGGACTTTAGGCATGCACACGCATGTGCCTGGCATGAGTTTTAAGACACCAGGTCCAGGACTCAAATTGCAATCAACTATGTGGGAGTCTTGTGACATAACTATTACACCATCTGCTGGTCCCAAAATGCATTTTTTAAAAAGTATATATACCCTGGGGACCAGTAGTTGGCATAATGGCTACATCGCTGGACTCTCATGTAGTTAACCACGGTATGAGTCCCGGACCCGGTGGCTTAAACTCACGCTGGGCGCATGTGCATGCGTGCCAAAGATCCCGAGAGGAGAATGGAGGAGAACGGATTGCGGCATGGCCATCCCCCCTAGAGGGTGATTTCTCACTTTCTGTCTCTCTGTCTTTCTGGTGAGTGCATGCACCCTATAGCAAAACCTCTCAAAAAAAAAAAAAAAAAAAGTATATATACCCACGAGAAACAAAATCAGGGTTTCTAAATGGTTCCAGATTTTCTTTTTAAATTGCCAGAGGGTATATGCCCTCACCTGAGAGAGACAGAGAGGAAAGGAGAGGAAGAGACAGACAGTATTGCCCAATGGGATGTATCACACCACAATCCTTTCTCTTCCATATCTCCATCCTGTTAAGATTTTGGGCACGCACAATATATGCCTGGCATGTTTCTCAAGCTACTGGGACTGAGATGGGAACTTCAGTTGGTCATGTGGGATCTGGCCCCCTTAACTATGCTACTGGGTTGATGCAAAATATGCTTTTTTCCCCTTTTTTTTTGGGGGGGGAGAGGTTTTCGCTATAGGGAGCGTGCGCTCGCCAGACATACAGAGAGAGACAGAGACAGAAAGCGAGAAATCACCCCCTAGGGTGGATGGTCATGCCCCAATCCCTTCTCCTCCATTCTCCTCTCAGGATCTTGGGCACGCACGCACACGCGCCCGGAGTGAGTTCTAAGCCACTGGGTCTGGGACGCGAACCGCGGTCAACTACGTGGGAGTCCAGCGACATAGCCATTACACTAACTGTTGGTTCCCCTTTTTTCCCCTCTTATTTTTGCTTATATATCTTATTTTCTAGACTGAACATAAATTCTTTTTATAATAAATAAAACATAGAACTAGGTAAATTTTCTAATACATCTGAGCAAAAATGTAGTTTATGGCACTATTTCTCAAAAGTTGTTTTGTGATACGGTATTTTATAAGACGATAGAGAATGCCACTGCTCCGTCACCTTTACAAATTTCCTTGAAGAGCAGAAATGACTGAGCAAACCCAATAAAAGTCACAGAACGGGAAGGAAGGCACTATTTGGCAACAAGTAGAGCCCGTCTCTTCTCGCAGACCCTGACCTCAGTATTTCCTTTTTGCTCTCACACAGCATGGAAAAGCTTTGCCGAAAATGTTTTACTACAAACACCATCTTCTTCAGGCAAGGTTGCTGTCTCTGGTCAGGGTCATTCTTCAACTTCTAGAAGCTTAAATATTTGTGGATCATCTGTAAAAAGATCTTCTCTTTGTTTTACATGTTTGCTACTCTTTTTGGAAACTGATTGGCAAAGAATAGACCAAAACTTTAGTAAAGTTTGAATTCTGGCCCAGACCACAGCCCACTCCACAGTGCAATGGCTCTTCAAGTCTGGCCTGCTGTGCAATAGGGACTTGAGGGTCTCCTGGTGGGTGAGGAAAACGGATCCAAAAGGAGAAACCTTCTTTGTCCTTAAAGACAAACAACCACCAGTTCTTTACGTTTCCATCTCTAGCACTGAGAACTGCACAGCAATAATTTATTCATTGTGGTATCAAGATGGCTGGTCCCACTGCACAGTGGTTAAACCTGTGTGTAGGGAGTTGGATCCCACATAACCAAGTGTGACTCCAAACTCATGCAAGGTACCATGTGCATGCATGTGCAAAATCCTGCTGAGTTGCAGAAATGGGCTAGTGGGATTGTGGCATGACTACGCCCCAGCGGGGGTTGCCTCCTCTCTCTCTCTCTGGCGAGTGCATGTTGCCCTGTGGCAATATAAATAAAATTGTGGTTTTAAGAGATAAACTGTGGTATTCACAAACCTTATCAAATACTACAGTTAAGAAGTGCCAAAAAAAAAAAAAAAAAAAAAAA
>NW_006159855.1:2746319-2746986 GCF_000334495.1 Tupaia belangeri chinensis | reverse complement strand
TTTAAAAAAAAAAAAGTAAAAAAAGCCCAAAAAAAAAAAAAAAAAAAAAAAAAAAGGAACCCCAAACTGTAGTTCCCTGTAAGAAAACCATGTCACCTCATGAACTAGAATATGTAAGTACACATTATAGCTGAAATAAGTTTTACAGCAGGAGTAACTGAACAGTGCTGGGCACAACCTGCTAAATTGATGTCAGGACCCAGTAGTGGGCAGGTTTACAAACACCGCTTCAGTGGACACTAATTCAACATTCGAAGCCTGGCATTCAGTCATGCAAAGTTCCCACTGAGTCTGCATATTCACACAGGATGAAATCTTTGCAGTGGGGAATGGACAGGGTAAGGCAAACCATCACGTGTTTTACCTCACATGTTGCTCTGGCCCACGTCTTAGAGATTCCTGGACGCTTGAAGATAATCCAGTGTCCCTACATAAAACTCTTCCAAAGCTTATAATTAGGGTCCCCATGTCCTGCAAAGACTTTTTGGTTTGAAAGCTGCCTATGTACCTCTGTCTACTTCAACTATGTCAGCCCTGTCTACAGTTTCAGACTTTTCTGTTAACGAATAACTTTCATCTAAATATAAACTCAGATTAATCTGTTAAGGATTAATCTTTAAGGGCAGGAGCCTAAGTAAGAATTTCTGGTAGATGGAGAATGTTCAGC
>NW_006159855.1:2734202-2746288 GCF_000334495.1 Tupaia belangeri chinensis | reverse complement strand
CCAGAGAACTTAAAAGTAATTGGTCAACTGGGCTTTGGGTTGCTTTCTTTAATTGTCACTAGTTATGCTAATATTACAGTACTAGCCCTGAGGGAAAAAGATTAACAGGAAACTCATGACTAGGACAGGACTCCCAGGAAGAACAGTCTGGGAATAGAGGGCATTGAAGAAATCCTCCCAAGGAAGGAAAGTTCTTGAAACAAACTCCTCTTAAAGTAACTTATCTCAGGGCTGGCAGGTGGCATGGTGGCTAAGGCACTGGGCTCCCACATGGCCAGATATAGTTTGAATCCCAGATCTGGTGGACTGCTTTCTCACTTTCCCTCTCTCTCTCTCTTTCTCTCTGGTCAAATTAACATAAAATGAAATAAAATAAATTATAATTTTTTTTGGAGAGGTTTTTTGCTATAGGGCATGTGCACTCGCCAGAAGACAGAGAGAGACAGAAAACAAGAAATCACTCCCCGGGGGATGGCCAGGACTTGAACCGCGGTCAACTATATGGGAGTCCAGCAATGTAGCCATTACACCATCTGCTGGTCTCAAATAAATAATCCCAAAAAAAAAAGAAAAAGAAAAAGGCAACATCTCTGGGCTAGCCTGTGATGTGGTGGTTAATGTGGCTGGATCCCATATGGCTGAGTGCGTCCCAGATCCAGTGATTTGAAAAACATGTCAGGCACATGTCCACACATACTTAAAATCCTGAGGAGAATGGAGGAAGAATGTGGCATGGCTATCCACTCGTGGTGGGGATGCTTTCTCACTTCTTTTCTCTGTCTGGTAAGCACATGCACAAATTAAAAAAAAAAAAAAAAAAAGCTCACTTCTAAGAACAAGCTTCCAGGGAATAGCCCTTAAAAGAGAAGATCTGGGGGAACCAGCAGTTAGCTTAATGGCTATGTCACTGGACTCCCACGTAATCGACTGCAGTTCGCGTCCCAGACCCGGTGGCTTAAAACTCACGCCGGGCACGTGTGCGTGCATGCCCAAGATCCCGAGAGGAGAATGGAGGAGAAGGGATTGTGGTGGCCATCCCCTCTGGGGGGTGATTTCTCGCTTTCTGTCTCTCTGTCTCTCTCTGTCTGTCTGGCAAGCGCACTCGACCTATAGCAAAAAGCCTCTCAGGAAAAAAAAAAAAAAGAGAGAGAAGATCTGGGCCCAGCAGTTACCATAATGGCTATGTCACTGAACTCCCATGTAATTGATTGCGGTTTGAGTCCTGGACCTGGTGGCTTAAACTCACGCCGGGTACGTGTGCGTGCATGCCCAAGATCCCAAGAGGAGAATAGAGAAGAAGGGATCGTGGTGGCCATCCCCCAGGGGATGATTTCTCGCTGTCTCTCTTTCTGACGAGCACATGTGCCCTATAAAAAACAAACAAACAAAAAAACACCTCTCCAAAAAAAAAAGGAAGGTCTAGGGGTAACCCCAAAGAACAGCAGTTAAGCGCTGCACAGAGGAAGCCAATCCCACATGGCTGACCATGGTTTGGATGCCAGCGGTATGTATACTGTATGTGCACATGTGTACCTAGGATCCTAACAAGCTGGAGAACTGGAGGAAAAGGACTATGGGGAGTTCTTGTTCTCTCTCATGCACATGCCCTCTGGATTTAAAAAAAAAGAAGGAGGGGAAGAACCAGGGTACAGTGCTAACAGGTCACGGTGGTAAAATGTGACCTTCTGCCAGGCTGACCCACATGGGAAAGTTCTAGGCTTGCAAGTAGAGATCTCCTTGAGAATGCCAGACACAGGCATGCTCATGATCCACACGACTGGCTGAGGCTAGGGTGGATGGTGGCATCAAATATGCTTTCGGGGCAATAAATATGCTTTAAAAAAAAAAAAAAAAAGAGTCCGGTTCAGAAGGGGAGTGGGAAGAGAGGACAGGGTAAGCCTCAAGTTGGAATTCAGGTGACATTAAGGAGAAAGGTCTGATCCAGAACTTATGGATGTGAAGAACGTACATACATTCCATTCTCAGTGACTGTGAAAGTAAGAAAAACAACTCTGAGTCTGAGAGAGTGAAAAGCAAAGATTAACCAGGAAGAGGAACTGGAAACCAGTGAAAAAGCCTAAACTGATGTATCTGATTTATCCGCAGCATATTTGCCCCAACCCATAAAGGGCAATGTTTTACTATTACATCAGATAAATCTGATCTGTTTGTTTTAAACCTGGATATATGCTGCTGCTCAGTGCACTCTTTAATCTGTAATGCACATGGATCATTAAGTTTCTAAAAAAACTATCGGGAGCAATTGTAAGCTAAAGTCACTGTTCCAAAGGGTGACTCAAAACCACAGCAGCAGCAGCCCCATGGACACATTCAAGCCTGAGACACGCTGGACAAAGATAAACTAAGAGTAAGTCCCAAGTTTTGCCCAGCATGCAGGTAATTCCATAAGAACAGCAGGAGAATGAAATGCATGGGCAGAGCTGGGAAATTTTTGGCCAGTGAGGAAGATCGAGTGCAAAGTAGTTTCTTCTGACCCCTCTACAAAGTACACAGAAAAGCAAAAGGAAAGTTAACAAAACCCAAGGTGGGATGAAAGAATTGACTGTGTCTCACATAGAAATAAGTTGGTCACAAGAAAGAACCCCATTTGTCTATATATGGAATGTAGCTAAGGCCAAACTAAGAAAGGGACTTTTGACTTCAGAAAAAGATTCAAGATGAGCTGACAAAGAAGAGTCACCTGTGAGGGAGAGCGATAAACTAAATGGCAATTTCTAACAGCTCAAATGAATCTATGCCAAGTTCTATACCAGGGCACAAAGATACAGTTCCTGCCTCATCCAGGAAGCCATGGGCTAACTGACAGGAAGAAGCAGACAATGGTAACAAGATGTGTACCTGCTAAGTTAGAGGCAAGCACAGGAGCAACAGGGACAGAAGACTTCTTAGATGAGGTTACCTAGAGTTCATTCCAGAAGGATCTGGAGTAGTGAGCCAAGCACAGAAGGCAGAAAAGGCGCCTACAGGAAGAGTAAATAATACAAAGATCCAAAGACCAAGTTCTGTTTGGAGACCTGAGCAAACACCAGTCCCCGCTACAGACCAGGCATCTTTGGAGGCTGCAGATGGATAGCTCCAGCACATCTCTATATCCAACCATTCCTGAGCCCTTGGCAGCTAAAATGCCACCGTCCTTCCAAGGTTGCTCATGCCATTCAGCTGCAGCACCTGATTCCCCCCTCCTTCCCTGAACACTTGGAACACAGTTATCTCTCCACAGCCAATGTCCTGCTGTCAGCCTGGTGCAATGGACTCCCATGTAGTTGATCACGGTTCGAGTCCTGGACCCGGTGGCTTAAACTCACACCAGGTGCATGTGCGTGCGGGCCCAAGATCCCAAGAGGAGAATGGAGGAGAAGGGATTGCAGCATGGCCATTCCCCGGGGCGGGGTGTGTGTGTGTGTGTGTGTGTGTGTGTGTGTGTGATTTCTCGCTTTCTGTCTCTCTGTCTCTCTCTGTCTTTCCAGCAAGCACACACACCCTATAGCAAAAACCTCTCAAAAAACAAAACAAACAAAAACAAACAAACAAACAAAAACTAATTACAGGAACCATCAGATAGTACAATGGTTATGTCACTGGACTCCCATGTAGGTGACTATAGTTCAAGCCCCAGACCTGGTGTCTTAAAATTCATGCTAGGTGCATGTGCGTATGTGCCCAAAATCGTGAGAGGAGAATGGAGGAAAAGGGATTACAGTGTGGCCATCCTCATGGGGAGGGGTGAATTCTCACCTTCTATGGCTCTGTCTCTGTCTCTCTGGCAAGCACATGTGCCCTATGGCAAAAATCTCTCTAATAGCAACAATAATAATAACAATAAACTAACTACATAAAAGGTTCAAATTTACATGACAAGTAACCCCAAGCAAAGTAAAAAGGGAAATTAAGACATTTAAAAAATAGTTATAATACAGAAAAAGAAGCAAAAAATAGAAGAAAAAGACAACCCACTGGAGAAGTGGTCTAGGGGAATATGAACAGATCATTCACAGCAAAAGGATTCCAAGGGCCCTTACACATATGAAAAGCTGTTCAATCAATCACAATCACTTTATGGGAAATGTAAGTAAAAAATGAACTAAAATCACAATGAAATACCAAAATATCCTACTCTGTGGCAAAGCAGCAGGGAAATAGTCTTTCTGATATACTGTTGTTGAAAATTCAAAATAAGGGACCACCAGATGGCATAGCAGTTATGTCGCTGGACTACCACATGGCCAGCCATGGTTGGAGTCCCAGACCTAGTGGCTTCAAAATCGTGCTGGGCATGTGTACGTGCATGCCCAAGATCTTGGGAACAGAAGAAAAGGGAAGAAATTGTGATATGGCCATTTCCCCAGGGAGTGTTTTTCACTTTCTTTCTTACTGTCTGTCCCTCTCTCCTGCAAGTGCAACCCTAAGGCAAAAATCTCTCAAATAAAAGAAAAAGAATATTCAAAATGATACAACCACTAAGGAGGAGAATTCAGCAATATCTATGCATAAACTGAATATGAACTTCTATTATACATTTTTTAAAATAATGATAATGACAACGACTTATGTCTAAGGTCATTTAACAACATGTTTGGAAAATAGCTAAACACTCATCTGACTAAGGTACAGACTGGCTGACTAAAGTACAGACATATCAACTCAGTGAAGTACAGTACTATGCACTAAACAAGCAATGAGAAACTGATTTTAATCACACTATATATGAACCTTGAAAGCATCGTGCTAATAAAAGGAGCCAGACATAAAGGTCAGAAACTATTTAATTCTACTTAAGTAAACTATCTAGGGGCTAGATAGTGGCTCAGTGGTAATCGAACTGGACCGCTTAGGAAAGGTCCTGAGTTTGTGTCCCAGGACCTCCCTGAGCACACCAGGGGCACTAGTGTGCCCATGATCCAGGCCAGTTGAAACTAGGCATGGATCAGTGTGTAGATCCTGTTGGAAGGGCCTGTGTGTCTGTCTGTCTCTGTCTCTCTCTCTCTGGGGACAGTAGGAGGTGGGCAGGAGGCAAAGGGGATCTCTGATGAAAACATTCTAGAATTGGTGACAACAGTTCCACAACTCAGAAAATGTGTTAAAAAATACTCAACTATATTCTTTGTAAGAGTGAATACATGAATTATGTCTCAATTTTTAAAAAAGAGAACGAAGAATTCAATTATGGTACAATCTCAAGGATATACATATTGTTAAGTGAAAAAAAGTCAAAACTACTGTGTACAGTTATTTATTTACCCATTTGTCTAAAAGAGGTACATATACATGAAGATCAATATAGATCCTAAGTACACTAGATTGAAACATTTAATATATTAAATCCTTGAATTTATAATAATATTTTCAAAATAAAACATCCTCTTTAAAGATGCTAAGGGAAAAAATTGTTATTCTGAAAACTGGTTAATGAAGGGTAAGAAACATTCATTCTGCCTACGCTGTCCAAATTTTATCACACAGTTATAATGAAGAGAGTTTCTCTGTATAGAAATATTCAGTATTGGCCAGTCCATGGCCTGGTGGTTAAGAGAGCTGGATTCCACATAGCCAGCTCCACAGTCTGAATCCTGGATGTGGCAGTTTAACATGCAAGATATGTGTGCATGTGGGCCCCAAATCCCAAAAATAGAGGAGAAATGGAGGAGAAGGGGGCGCAATGTGACCATTTTGGGGGGGGTGGGGGAGACAGGGGAAGGTGCTTTCTCTCTCTCCCTCCCTTCCTCTCCAGTGAGTGCATTTGCCCTCTGGAAAATAGAAAAACAAAAACAAACAAAACAGTATTCAGTAAAAAAGGAATGGTAGAGTTGGATTGCAACACTGTTTGCCACTACATTCCCACTAATGAATTAAAGGTGATGCTCTTTACAAGATCTTGTATGGTGTCTATCTTCACTGATTCAAGATTGCCTTAGAACAGGGTGGAACTGAAGACACGCTTCCCAGACTAAGTCAAGGGGCACTGTAGTTTCTGCTCTAGTCCCTTGGATCACTTCTCTAGGGGAAGCCAGCCACCATGTTTTGAGGATTCTGGAGTAGCCAGAGGAACCCCGCCACCCCAACATCCTGCACTAACTTGGCTGATCGTGTGAGTGAGCCACCCTAGAAGCAAATCCTCTGGCCCAGTCGAGTCTTCCGATGACTGCGGCTCCAGCCAACACCTGACCGCAAACCCATGCGCAACTACCAGCCAAAACCACCAAGCCAAGCTACTCTCAAATTCCTGACCCAGATACCCTGGTGGAGCAATGCTTATTTTTAAGCCAGTAACTTTAGGGGTAATTTGTTACGCAACTACTGTTAACATTCCTTTACTTTTGTACATGTTTGCCACTATAAAATATTTCAAAACACTAAGTCAACTAATTATAAAGAATCCTTTAAACAGAACTCCCTAATTCTTGCCAGGTTAAAATGAAGAAGGGGAAGAAAGGGCTACCAGAAACTCACTCCTTTATAACTGTCTCAGGAAAAGTATCATTTATCACATCAGCTAATCCTCTCAAAAACTCTGTAGGGTAGAAGTTATTATCCTCACTTTGCAAATAAGAAAGTGAAGCTCAGAGAAGTTAATAACTTGTTCAAAGTGTGTAGTAGCAGAGGTAGAATATATAAAGTCTCTCTTCTGTCCATGTCTCGGTCCTTCTGACCTCATAATTTCTTCATCAAGCCCTTCGGGACCTAGGCTGCTAAATTCAAATCTGTAAATTTTCTATGTAAATACCCTCTTCCATCCCTTGCAAAATACCTGTTTCCCCTTTCTCATGAACAAATGCAATGTCATTTAGTGCAGCCCTTAAGATTAAGTAATCAAAAACTGCTGAAGAAAATTAAAAAATGACAAGAGCTCACAACTCTGATTGACATCCCCAGATTTCTGTACAACTCTGGATGGGGCTGTTCTTCAGGAAATAGTTATTAGAGTTAACAATGGATCAGATTTTCCAAAATTCACTCTCCTCTACTCTTTGCAAAATAAAAGTAGGGAGGGGAAAGGACAGAATTATGTAAACCAATGTAATTGTTCCTTCTTTCCCAAGGGTAATCATTTAACTGGGTTACTACATAGTCATTTACAAGTCACTAAAATTAATTTCCAAATATATTGGGGTCAACAGGTAATACAGTGGTTAAGGGTGCTGGACTCCCACATGGCAGACTATGGTTCGAGTCCCAGACCTGGAGGCTTGCTTTCTCACTTTCTCTCTCTCTCTCTGTCCCTCTCTGGTCAAATTAAAATAGATAAAGTTAAATTTTAAACATATATGTATATATTCTTAAAAAAAGGACCTGAGCTACTCTTTAGCTGAATAGATTATATACTCAAACCATTCTTTTCCTCACAATAAAGTTGAACCTTCCATTTTAGTAACTGCTGTTTGAGTATAAATCTTTAAGGCAATGAGTAGGTTGTTTTACATTCCTAAGTTCACTGAATGTTGACAACTAAGAAAAAGCTAGGGCCCATACATAGATGGTAGGTGACTTGCCCAAGGTAAAAAAGCAGGGAGTTGCAGGGCGCAGGCCTGGAACCAGTACTGTCTGGCTCAAAACCTGCCTCCTAACACTGTTTAAAAAAAAAAAATCTTTGAATATTATCCAACAAATGAAGTCTAAATGTGTTTTAGGTTGACTTAAATTCTTCCCACTATTGGGGCAATCTGAGAGATGCTTTTCTCCTCACTCTGTCGGGGTAGAACAGTAACTGAGAACGTGCCATTTCCCCACATCTAGTTGAAAAAGGACAACTGAAGTTCAGAGAAAATCAACAGAGAGGATATTTATGATACTTTCAAAGTTGTCTCTAAGAACAGTTTGGAGGAGGGGGTTGGGGAAGACAGCCAAGATTTCAGTACTAAGGAAAGAAAAAGGAAATAAGGACTCTGGAACTAACTTTCAGGACATATTTCTCAGGCCTTAAAATAGCCTTGACCTTAGGATTGTCATGAGAAAAGCCAGAACAAATGAAATCATCATATATAAACTGCTCATTCTCAGGAACATGACTAGTAAGCACAGAGCTGGGGGAAGAGACACTGACTAGCCAACAGGGCTTCCCTCTTTCAGCCAGGTTTGTCAACAGGTCACACGTGAAGGCTTTTGGAGTTACCAAAATCTCAAAACTGTTCCATGCAATCTCCCAGGGGCTTCTACCTACCTCATGGCTCCTTCAAGCCTGCACTTCCCCTAACTAAAGGAAGAAGAAAAAGCTGCTCCCTTGGAAGTCTATTTAGCACATTCTTTGGACAACACAGGGGCTGGGAGGTGCTAGCTCCTGCATAAGCAGGCCCAGCCCCTATCTCCCAGGGTGCTCAGATCAGGAGAGGCAATCAGATACTCGTACACAACATGTGAAGTGATGGCTGCAGCTCCGGTCATGGTGCCAACAGAGCGTAGGCCAGGGAGACTAGACCCAGCATGTGTATGCCAGAAAAGGTGGGAAGCAGCCGGGCAGCTCAGTTTCCCAAAGGATGAGTAGGAAATGAGTAAAAAGAGAGTAAGACTGAGACAGGCAAAGCACCTGCCAGTGCCACAGACCAGAGAAATGCACATATGAAACGCTGGCTCAAGTATAGTACATACAGAGGAATTTTTTTTTAAGTCAGATTTTTGCTGTAGGGTGTGTCCCCCGCCCCGCAGAGAGACAAAGAAATCACCCCCTGGGGCGGATGGCCAGGCCACAATCCCTTCTCCTCCATTCTCCTCTCAGGATTTTGGAGACACACACACACACACACACACACACACACACACACACGTGCCTGGCATGAGTTTTAAGCTGCAGGATCTGGGACTCAAACCACGGTTGACTGTTTGGGAGTACAACAACTTAACCATTACACCATCTGCTGGTCCCCATGCTGAGGGATTTTTTTTTTGGAGAGGTTTTTTTGCTATAGGATGCGTGCGCTCGCCAGACAGACAGAGACAGACAGAGACAGACAGAAAGCGAGAAATCACCCCCCAGGGGGGATGGCCACACCGCAATCCCTTCTCCTCCATTCTCCTCTCGTGATCTTGGGCACGTACGCACACGCGCCCGGCTGAGTTTAAGCTGCTGGGTCCGGGACTCGAACTGCAGTCGACTACGTGGGAGTCCAGTGACATAGCCATTACGCTAACTGCTGGTCCCCATGCTGAGGGATTTTTAACAGAAGTTTTTTTTTTAAGGTTAAAATACTTAACAGGAAATAATATAGAGGGTAAGTATGTAGTTTGCCTTCTTCAATGTAATTCCCCATCCGCTCTCTGCCAAGGTCAGCACTATCCCAACTCCCAACACCACAGTTCTGGCTTGATCTGAACTTCGTATAAACCAAATCACCGAGAATGTGGTCTCTGGCTTCTTTCACTCAACACCATGCTTACTAATGCATCCACGTTGCTTCATATAGCAAATATCTTTCATTTCTATCACTATCAAGTATCCTGTTACATGCTTACACCATAACTTATCCTCCCGTTGATGGGCTGTGGGCTCATTTCTAGTTTTTCTAGAGTATGAATAACTCTGCCACACACACGGTAGCACCTGCCTTTTGGTGAACAGATAGACATCTCTATTGGCCACTCCCTAGAAGCACAATATTTTCAAGTGTAGTATCTACTGCCAATTTCCCAAAGTAACCTTACTAAAAAATTTACAGTCCTACTCAAGTATGTGACATTTGTTTTTCATTTGGTTTGTTTCTGTCATAACAGACAAGATAACCTACTACCATCTGAAAGAAATCTAAACTTTTGATGAAAACTGATCAGGAAAAAGACAAGAAAAATAAATAAATAAAAACAATGGCCAATGGTCCCTTCTCCACCCCGAAATCTTGGTATGCACTCCTTTTCATGAACTTTATTAATCATTACCCCAAACTCCTATATTTTCCATTACCAAGAGTAATCTGTAACATGCTTATTTCCAGGTCACAGAAAACAACATGCAGAAAAAATATTTTGTGAATCTGATTACAAAAAAAAAAAAAAAAAAACCCACTCTAAAATCACCTATAGCCCAAAAGGATTTTCTTTTTTTTCCTTTTTTTTTTTTTTTTAAAGAGATTTTTGTTAGAGTGTGTGTGCTCGCCAGAGAGAGAGAAAGTGGGAAATCACACACACACACACACGCGCGCTCCCCCCTGGATGGGGGATGGCCACACTGCAATCTCTTCCCCTTCATTGTCCTCTCGGAATATTGGGCACACACGTAATGAGCCTGAGTTTTAAGCCAATGGATCCAGACTTGAACCATGGTCATCTGGGAGTCCAGTGAGGTAACCATTACGCCATCTGCTGGTTCCCCATAAGGGTTTTCGAATAATCATGTTCAAAAGGAATGAGGCTGAGGCTGGCAGGTGGCATGGAGGTTGAGATGCTGGAGTCCTGTGTGGTCAACCACAGATCAAGTCCCAGACAAGGCAGCTTGAAACTAATGCTGGGCACATGTGCACACATGCCCAAAATCCCATGAGAAGGGTCTATGGCATGAACATACCCCATGGGGGGTGATTTCTTGTTTTTTGTCTATCCCTCTGGAGAGCGCATGCACCCTACAACAAAAACCTCTCAAAATAAAAACAAAGAAATGAGGCCTGGGCCTAGCTGCAGTAGGACACACTGGGCACTGTTACTTGTCAGGCTGTGGCCACATGGGACACCGAGGTTCAATTCCTGGACCTACCCTAAAAAGCTGAATATGGTGGCACATGCCTGTAGTCCTAACTACTAGGGAGGTTGAGGCAGGAAGACTGCAACATAGGAAGACTATCTAAAAGTAAAAACAAAACAAAAACACCACATACACATAAGAGGAGGAGAAGGAAGGAGAGAGGAGGCCTAGTTTTTCAGACATATTAATAGAGAGAAGAGAATTTCCATGGCCTTTATAGATTGGCTTTTTAGACTTCCTTTTCCTAATTACAAAATAAAAATTACTTTTCAATTCTCAATTATCTTATCCTTCACTTTAAGTATCCTCAGTCCTAATACAAAATATCGCACGCACACACACCCACCCACCCACCCACATACACCAGGAATAATGAGGGAAAGGGGCAGAAATTGTGTGAAGGATGTATCCTTCCTTTTCCTTTTCATAGGACTCAAAACCTGTCCCTCCCATGTCCCCATTGTCAGACCAGGAGCACTTTAGACAAAGGGCAGGCTGGCCTGGGAGGCAGTACCAGGGAGCTTCAGGCTTCCTAAGGTGGAGTAGGGGCCTGACTACCCAGACAGCAGCAGAGGGAGGTTCCCTCATCAGGAAGGGCGCCTGGATCCCTGCAGACAATGCTGGCAGGCAATGCTGGCAGACACGGCATTCAGGAGAGTCAGCAAAAGGTGAATGGCTCAGCAGGCAGGGGCGGCATGGGGTGGGTGGCATGAAGCCTCAGCAAAGCATTCAGGCAGACAAGTCAGTGGAGGGGAGCAAGTCCACGTCAGTGACAGGATCTCATCCTCGGGACTGGGGTCTGAAAAGGGTCTGGTGAAATGGAAGACGACCTGGGCTGTAGCAGACCCAGAAAGCTGGCAGACAGCCAGCACAGTGTAGAAGGCCAAGACCTGTACCTGGCACTGGAATTAAAGATGGGTGTGTGTCCACAGCCACAGGCCTAGAGTGTGGAACTAGGATGACCTTCGTTTCCTCCAACTGAATTGGGGTTGAGGGAAGCAATACAGTACAGGGGAAGGGTCTGGCGACGAGAAACAAACCTAGCCAAGGTTCGAGGAGGAAGGCAGTAACAGGGAGCCAGGCAGACGACTAAGGGTATCAGTAAACTGAAAAGGAATTTTGAAAATATAATGAAACCAATGCCATTAACCCAGATTTTCCTGTCCCAACACAGCAAATGTCACCTGGCTCTGGCATCTCCCTGGGCCACTAAGTGCACAGGCCCAGAGGTACCTAGGAAAGCCCTGGACTAGGGCTCTGTGAAGGCCACAACTGTCCTCCTCCAGACCACTCCACCACAGTGAGGCTGCTACTGACGCCCGCCACCGTCATTTGCAGACAGTCCTCTACTTTCAACCCTCTGGGACTCTCATCAGTCTTGCCACCTTGTCCACCCCCCCCCCCT
>NW_006159855.1:2730665-2733971 GCF_000334495.1 Tupaia belangeri chinensis | reverse complement strand
CCTCATTAGTTTTGCCCCCCTGGTCCCCCCCCCCCCCTGCTGTCCTCTGTATTCTGAGAGGAATGAGTCACAACAGACTTTCAAGGCTTACATTGTCACCACAGGTGTACTCGTTGTCTGTGTGCTGAGCTCATGACTTCTGGTTGTGCAAATTAGTTTCTTGAGCCACAGTCCCTAAATACTCACCAGGTTATTTCCAACTGCCTTCCTGAATACCACAAAATTTTCTCAAAGTGTTCTTTCAGGAACTCTATGTGACACTTGTTTCAAGATGGAGATGCTATAAAAAAAAATCAACAAATGTGGCAAACTATTCAAATTCCAAAAGAGTTTGGAGCACTCAACTCAAAAATAAATCCCTATACCAATACAGAGGTAATAAACCAGTTAAAAACCAAATACATTCTACATCTACACTGTGTATAATATAACCATTCTGTATACTTTCTTGAAAAAAGTCAAATTTTAGAAAAGCTGGTAAAACAAACCATAGAAAAAGAAATCATAAGACCTGTGTTGTTTATTTCAGTGGAAGGGAAATAAAATGTCATAGTTTATTCTTCAAAGGAACTATATATCATTCACTCCAGAGAGAAATCATTGTCTAAAGATAGGGGGAAAAAAAGAAAGAAGAATGTTAAAGAATGTAATTGTCACCAGTATAATTCAGAGGAACTGAGAAGTCAACCTTGAATAAGAGCAATTCAGATTCTGCATAGCCGTACTAAAGTATTTGAAGAGACAGTACAGAAATTACAGCAATGAAAAAAAAAAAGAACTTAGAGAGCCAGACTCTATCTTTTCTCTCTCCCTGTTTCCTTCCATTTAGAGGTTTTATCAGTCAGGATGCTTATGGTTCCAAGTAAAGAAAATTAACCTCAAATTATTTTTCTACAAAGTATATTTACTGGTTCATTTAAATGTAAAGTCCAGAGTCAGATCTTAAGAGTTTCAGACACAGTTCAATAGGACTCCAACTCTATGACTCTGTGTTATGGTTTGAATAATGGTTCATCCCCCAAAAGTTCATGTATTTGAATTTGAATGTTGGGTTGAGACTTGACGGTACTGTAAGGGTGTTAACAACTTAATTCCTTCATGGTGTCCCAGGATGGCACCTTGATAATTGAGTTCTGGTGGTTATATAAAGCAGATGGAGTGAGACTCGAACAAGAAACATGGACAGCAGCTCTGCTCAATCCTGCCCTCTGTCACGCTGCAGGCCAGCCAGAATTCCACCTTTAGGCTTCCCAGACACCAGAATCCTGAGTCAGAATAAATCTGTACTCTCTTAAATTCATCCAGTCTCGATGTTTCCGCTAACAACGCAAGGATAGACCAAGACACTCAGCAATCTTCTTAGCTTGTTCTCACCTATGCATTGGCTTGCCCCTATGTGGCGGGTTGAGGGGGGGCATCTCCCCCCACTGTGGAAGAGGGAGAGTTTATATCACAGGCCTGCCTCTAAACCACTGACTAGGACCAGAAGAATGCTATGCCCTGCCTAGCTTATGCCTGCATTATATTAATAGATCTATTACTGAATCAAGAATTTGGGCTAGAAGGATGTTGAGGCCCATCCTGATGCAGGGAGTGAGGTCAATCCCACCCAAACTACACTACTTTATGTGTGGGAGAGGGAAAAGGGGGAAGGATAACAAATGTACTGAAGAAGTATGGCAGAGACTGGTTAGCCTTTCAAATCCAGTTCCTCTTCTCCCTGGTAACACAACTAGATTATTTCCCAGCCCTAAACAAAGTTAGGTATGGCCATCGGACAGACATGATGGAATAAAATGGCATGGGCCACTTTCAGATTGGCCCTTAAAACCTCTCACCCTCCATGCTCTTTCCCATTCTGCCAGCCTGTGCACACAGACGCGCACCACAACCAAGATGGCCCTGACATAGCATGTCTGCCTGTGCCAGTGGCTAGTGGGTGGCCTCTGTGGTGGACAACAACTTGTATACAACTAGGTGGCTGGAACGGGGAGGAGCAGCCCTCAGAGAAAGGGGAGGGCGCTGAGCAGAGGAAAGAATAACTGTCCCTGCACTGGGCTTCAGCTCAGGCCCCCAGGCTCCCTTTATTTTAAGAATTATTGTGTATGATGGCAGCTATTGTTCCTAATCTAACTCTGAGACACTTTGCATTCTGGATTACCAAGAGAGGTTTTCCACTTATTCTGTTTGATAAGAGGAGGAAGAATAATATCTTGTGGGGAAAATGTCAATAGGTTTGACACAGAAAGGGCTTCTCAGGTGACCTTCGCCCTTACCTTGTACAACCTGCCCCAAAGATACTAATTACTCCGTATTGCTCACTACTTCTCGTTTACCCAGGCCTTTCATAATTATTACTTGTTCTGAATTCTGTTTTTGCACCCTAGTGGTAAGGTCATTGCATCCTGTGTTCTTGTGTTTCTGTTTCATCAGCTAACTCTGTAATTCGGGCAAGTCATCCAGTTGTGCTGTTCTCTTTCTTCACCTGTTAGGATAGGCCGACTGCTGTTCTAAATCGAAAAATACACACAAGGCTCTACCTTGATAGAAGCTTCTCAGTCACATAAAATAGGTGTTCTTAATCAGTAAGGGGTGGTCCTCTAAAGGGGGGATTCAGGGACCGGGGCTGCTTCCATCTGTGGCTCTGGCATCCTCAATACACATCTTGGTTTTCCCCTGGAACTGGTCAAACTGGAATTAAGGGAAGAGGCTCTCCACTGATGAAGCTGTGGTGTGTGAGGTCAAGAGCTGTTGGTAGGCCTTATTTCCAGCTGAGCAGCAAAAAGCAGCCCAGGAAAACAAAAATGACACCAACTAAATGGAAAGTGGGGAAAAACAGTCATGGTTTCGTTCATCCAAGAGGCCAGAGTATCCATGTCCTTCCTTTGGTTATGATGTCTCACAAATTCCACTTTTGGCCTCAGCCCATTTAGACTGGGCTGATGTCACTTGCAGTGAAAAAAATCCTGATCAATATAGTCAGGAAAACTGTTTCAAAAAAGAGACAAAAATATTCATGGCATCTCACTAAACTCAAAAAAAAGCAGAGGAGAAGAGACAGGCTGAAAGTTCAGTTGATCACCAGTGGCCAGTGAAATCAGTTTTGCCTTTGTAATGAAACCTCCATTAAAAACCCTCAAGGATGGGTACAGAACTCATCCCACTGGTGAGTAACCCATGTGCTGAAGAGGTGCACACTACATGGACAGAAGCCCCTGTGCTTGGGACCCTTCTTGTTCTTTTTCACTTTTGGAGAAGGTTTGTTTTTTTGTTGTTGGGTTGGTTTTTTTTTTTTTTTTTTTTTTT
>NW_006159855.1:2708886-2730530 GCF_000334495.1 Tupaia belangeri chinensis | reverse complement strand
CCAGAAAGACAGAGACAGAGAGACAGAAAGTGAGAAATCACCCCCCAGGGGGGATGGCCATGCTGCAATCCCTTCTCCTCCACTCTCCTTTCAGAAACTTGGGCATGCACACGTGCCCGGCATGAGTTTAAGCCACCGGGTCTGGGACTCAAACCGTGGTCAACTACATGGGAGTCCAGCAACATAGCTATTACACCAACTGCTGGTCCCCTGTAAATCTCCTCATCCAGCTGTCTGTCTGTCTCCTTGACTAGATACGGCCTTCAAAATAAACTAGCAATTTAGTAAGTGAATTTTTCCTAGTTTCTCAGAGCCACTATAGCAAATCATCCAAGAAGGGAGTTCTGAGACTCTCAAGTTTATAGCCAAGTCAGACAGAAATTGTGGGTAGCCTGGGGATCTACTTGTGACCAGCATCTGGGAGGCTGTCTTGTGGGCCTGAGCCCTTTACCTGTGGGGTCTGTGCTAATGCCAGATAATGTCAGAGTGGAAGTGAACTGCAGGACACCAGTTAGTGTCCACAGAAAATAGATGAATGCTTTGTGTGGGAGAGACCCCAACACATCTGATAGCAAAACTGAAATACTGAGAATGGTCTGAGTACAGAGGAAAAAACTTGTGTTTCCTATACGGTAGTAATTAACAACACGGACTCTTGAACCAAGTTTAAATCCAAGTGCTACCTCTTAACAACTGTAGCTATTAAACCTTGGGCAATTTTTTTTTTTTTAACTTCTCTCTTACCTCAATTTCTTTTATAACACCAAGCCCACTGGGTTGTTATAAAGATGAAATTAATTAACACACACAAAGAACAGTCCCTGGTTATGTAATAAACAATCACTGTGCTAGATTTCTTGTTGTAGTATGTCAATCTTAGTTGATTTGCAAGTTAGTGACCCATGTTTTAACAAGTTCGGGTGTAGTAAGTGAGGTAAACACTAGTGTCAAGCTGATCATGGAAAATTATGTTTGTTCCACACAATCATGCAGTGACCTCATAACCCAACATTCAGCAGTGCACCACCAAATCCAGGGGTCATTGATTTGTGATGACAGGCTCATTTCTTCAGGTGCCCAGCAAGGGAAAGCCATTTCAGCAGCCTGAGACTATCCTCTCACTCTGCCTCCAATTCAGCAAGGAAAAGTCTTATGAGCCACCAGTCCATACCACTGGTGCTCTGGGCATCTGTCCATTCTCTGCTGGCCTTCAACTTTCCAAGTCCTCAGGGCCATAGTAAAACAGCCAGGAGGGCAAACACTGTCCCAGAGCAGCCCACAAGAACCTCTCTACCCTCTGAGCACCCATGACCTTGATATTTTGAACTCTTCTGTTTACTTTTTTTCTTTTCTCTGAATTTTGCCACAGGGTACATACACTCCCCAAAGACAAAGAAGCAGGAAAAGTTAGAAATCTCCCCTCTCCGTGGGAGGATGGCCACACTGCTATCTCTTCTCCTCCATTCTCCTTTCAGGATTTTGGACATGTATACACACACATGCCCAGTGTGTTTTTCAAGCCACTGGGTCAGACTCCAACTGCATTGTCAGCTACATGGGATTCAACAGCCTTAACCACCTGGTTAGTCATTAGTCTTGTCTTACTGTTTTCACTTTTTAAAAAGAATTATTTAATTAATTCCATTTCTTGTTGTTATTATTAATTTGACCAGAGAAAGAGAGAAAGGGAAAGCGAGAAAGCAAGCCACCAGGTCCGGGGCTCAAACCACGATCAGCCATGTGAGAATCCAATGCCTTTAACCACTTCGCCACCTGCCAGTCCCCCTCCCCCTTTTTTTCCCTAAAGAATTATTTAATTCCATTTGTTATTATTATTATTGTTAGTTTTAATTTGACCAGAGAAAGACAGAGCGAGAGAAAGGGAAAGCCAGAAAGTAAGCCTTGTTTTAGTTTTCATAATGGGATACCACAAACACAAAAATCTAAGTGGAAATAAGTCCTTCTGCCCATTTTCCCCTCTCTTCCTTCCCCTGCCATTATGATTTAAGTGTGCTGTCCTGCTCCTTACCATATCTTCCCACAAGACTTACAAAATCAAGCGATTTCTGGCCAAGAAACAGAAGTAAAATCGTTTCATTCCCCAATGGATTAAAATGAAAACTGATAATAAAATCAGGCACAACTCCAGGAGAAGGCACTGGAGAAGAACCACGCTGGGCCTCTAATGAAATGGACATGAGATGGCACAAATACTTATGCTATATCAAAGTCACTATTGTCTTATACACGAAGCTGAAAATCACCACTCCTTCAACAGTTGGTTCAACAGTTTTATCAGAAAAATGATGTTTCACCTTGTTTCTATGTTCTCCATTCGTAGGTTCGTTCAAAAATAAACATGTGAGACCTTTGTTTGGGGTAGGGGGTGGAATTTAAAAGCATTTGTTCCCCAGCAGTTTAAACTACTTCCTTCTAAGGGCTCTACCTTCATGAAGGTTCTTTGTTAATTCTGCTGTTTCAGTTGGGGAGAAATTCTTTACAGAGTACTGGTGAGGAAACTGCACAGTCAAAAGTGCAGAGGTCAGCCCAGTGTGTGGCACAGATAGCATCACTGCCTGGTAGGCCAGCAGTCACATGAGAGGCCCAAGTTCAGTTCCCAGATCAGTCTGAACATGCTGGGCATGGCCACATGTGCCCTTAACCCTGGCTAACTTGGAAACCAAGCAGGAAGATCACGATACCATAAGATCTAGCAGAAATGTCTATCTCTTTGTCTCTCCCTTTTCTCTCTCTCCTAGAGAAGGGGGGAAAAAAGTCCAGAGGTCACTGAGTCCCTGGAAGCGTGAGCACTTGAAGCATTCAGTGTGTGAGGCACAGGATGAAGCTGGAGAGGAGGCAGGAGCCCATCAGGCCGGGCTTTACAGGCCAAAGAAAGGAATCCGGATTTGACAATGTGGAGTCACAGCGGTTTTTAAGCAGGGGAATGGCCCAATCTCAGGTATGTATGCATTTGCTCACCCTGCTTCTACTCTGAACCTCAGTTTGCAGGGTAGAGATCTCCTGAGCCTCTGCATGTAGGCTCTGGGTATCTGGAAACTAGAGATAGGGAGTCTGAAGACACATTTTTCAGAAGAATAGATTAAGTGGGAAAGAAATTTCAGAAAATTACCTCCTGAGGGAGAAAAATAAGGCAGATTATTAGGTCATCAGCAAAGTCATGACTCATTTTTTTTACTAGAAAAACAAAAAAATACATTATGACTTTCCTGATGACCCATCATTTTAGCAGCCTAATTTTTTTTTTTTTTGAGAGGTTTTCGCTATAGGGCGTGTGCACTCGCCAGACAAAGAGAGAGACATAGAGACAGAAAGTGAGAAAGCACCCCCCAGGGGAGATGGTCACGCCGCAATCCCTTCTCCTCCATTCTCCTCTCGGGATCTTGGGCATGCATGCACACATGCTCGGTGTGAGTTTTAAGCCACTGGGTCCGGGACGCAAACTGCGGTCGACTACATGGGAGTTCAGCGACATAGCCATTACGCTAACTGCTGGTTTTTTTTTTTTTTTTTAAGAGAGAGATTTTTGCTATAGACAGAAAGCAAGAAATCACCCTGTAGGGAGATGGCCATGCTGCAATCCCTTCTCCATTCTCCTCTTGGAATTTTGGGTACACAGGCACACACACCTAGCATGAATTTTAAGCCACCAGGTCTGGGACTCAAACCGCAGTCAACTACATGGGAAACAAGTGACGTAAGCATTATGCCATCTGCTGGATCCTTTAGCAGCCTAAGTCTACAGTCATAGAAAAAGTTAGGAAAGCTGAGGGCTAGAGCACTGCCACCTGTTATACTACTGGGCTCCAAATCAGCCTGGTGGGGAGAAGCCAGGACCCCGTTCAAGTATCGGGTTTGGAGGTCTCTCCAGAGCCAGAGCAGACACACTGCTCTGATTGGCCAGTGCCCGCACCCAGGACAAGCAAGTTCGATTCACAGTGGCCCTGACCAGAGACCACCTCTGGGCAATCTACATTATTTTACTTGAGCAAAAACTGCACATAGTAAGCAAGCTTGACATGGTAGCAAAGCTTGCCCTAGAAACAAGTGAACCTAAACCAAAACCGGGTGATTGCCCAAGAGATTCACCATGGGATCTGAAGCTGTCCTACATTGCTGAAACATTCTTGGCTTCTCAAGACAAACACAACTTTTGGCATTGAAAACTGTTTTTTGGTTTACAAGCCAGAAAACCAGTGCACCCCTGTTTATTTTTCCATTGTCAGTATATTCGGCAGCACTGAAAGGATCATAACATAGCTTCTTCCTTCACTGACCCAACCCACTGGTGAAAAAAAAAATGCAATTCTGGTTATTAAGCAAAACAAAACAAGAAAATTCTGTCACTTCTATGGTGCGTAACAGATTAAAAGGTATCTTCCCACACCTTCTCTCATGTCTGTATTTTAATGGAAGGAACTGTGGCTCACAGATGAGTTGCACAATGCACCCAGCTCACTCAGCAACATGTGCCAAAGTCAAAGGCAGAATCTGAACCCAAGTTTTCTTTTTTTCCCCCTAATTTTTTGCTAGAGGGCACATGCACTCACCAAAGACAGGGACAGAGAGAGAGAAGAAAAATGAAAAAGCACCCTCCAGTGGGTGGCCATGCCACAATCCCTTCTGTTCCATTCTCTTCTCACGATTATGGGCACGTACGCATACATGTCTGGTGTGTTTTTCAGGTTGGAAGGTCTGAGATTTGAACTGTGTAGCTGGCCATGTGGGATGCATCCTAGTATAATAAAAGGTTAATAAGGACATAATTGCCAGTACGTGAGACTACACACAATTTTGCTTTTATTCATGAATACAAAAAGTAAATCTGCATTTTAAATTATTACGAATTGAATACAACAGTATGTTTTAAAGTTCCTAATTATCTGTAATAAGTAAAATTTATCGCAGAATGTAAGCTTTTTTTTTGGAGAGGTTTTCGCTATAGGGCGTGTGCGCTCGCCAGAAAGACACAGAGACAGAAAGCAAGAAATCATGCGGCCATGCCACAATCCCTTCTCCTCCATCTCCTCTCGGGATCTTGGGCATGCATGTACACGCACCTGGCGTGAGTTTAAGCCACCAGGCCTGGGACTCAAACCACGGTTGACTACAGCAGAGTCCAGCGACATAGCTATTACGTTAACTGCTGGTCCCGCAAACCTTTTTTAATATTAAAAAATCAATTTTTATAAGACTATACTTTCAGGGATCATTTCTGTAATCTGTTACTAGAGAAGATTCTCTGATAATGTAGAGCACTAAAAAAAAAAAAATCAATTTGTATGCCATGTTGCATCAGTAATTCCAAGAAAAAATTTTATTATCTCACTAGATTAAAAAAAAAAAAGATGCCATTTGATAAGACTTAATATTTGTGATTTTGAAAAACATCACCAGAGGAGTCAGCATGTAGCATGGTGGTTAAGGTGCTGGACTTCCACTGGCTGGCTACAGTTCCAGGCCCGTATCTAGCAGCCTGCTTTCTCACTTTCTCTTCCTCTTTCACTCTGATCAAATTAAGAAATAACAACAATAAATAAAATTAAGTGAAATAATTTTCTTAAAAAAAAAATAGCAGAAAATTGGGCCTAGAATACTATTTCCTTGATATGAGAAAGCATATCTAAGCATGTCTATCTTAAAGCCAATAGCTAATATCATACGTAAAGAGGGAAGAACTGGAAACATTATCATCCAAATTAGGATAAAACAAAAATGTATGCTAAATTATCATTTAGCAATTTTCTGAAACTCCAAAGCAATATAATAAGAAAACAGATTGAAAAAATACAGAAGGACCATGACGGACAATGATCTTACTTATGATTTTTCAACTCTACAATAGTGTAAAACTTACACCGAGTGCATGTGCGTGTGTGCCCAAAATCCTGAGAGGAGAATGGAAGAGAAGGGACTGTGGTGTGGCCATCCCCCCTGGGGGGTGACTTCTTTCTCTCTTGTCTTTCTCTGTCTTTCATAGCGAGCACACACACCCTATAGCAAAAACCTCTCCCCTCCAGAAAAAATAATCAGTTTAAAAACAATTTTTTAATGCTTTTTGCCATAGGGCATGTGTACGAGACAGGGTGAGGGCCATGCCATGATCCCTTTCCCTCCATTGTTCTCTTGGGACTTTGGGCATGCACATAGACATGCCCAGTGTGATTTGCAAGCTGCCAGGTCTGGGATTCAAACTTGTGTCTAGAATTTTTTTAAAGATTTATTTATTTAATTTTATTGTCATTATTATTTTTAATTTGATGAGAGGGAAAATGAGACAGTAAGCCTCTAGGTCTAGAACTTTAATTGCAGTCGTCTATGTGGGAGTCCAGCACCTTAACCACCATGCCATGTGCCATCCCCATCAGAATATTTTTTCTTTTTTGAGAGGTTTTTGCTATAAGGTGCATGCTCTCTCTGGAAAGACAGAAAGCAAGAAATCATACCCCAGGGGGGATGGCCACGCCGCAATCCCTTCTCCTCCATTCTCTTCTCGGGATCTTGAGCACACACACACACCCCTGGCACGAGTTTAAGCCACTGGGTCCAGGACTTGAACTGCAGTCAACTACATGGGAGTCCAGTGACATAGCCATTATACCAACTGCTGGTCCCACCATCGGAATATTTTTTTAATTAATTATTTTGTAGAGGTTTTTGCCTTAAGGCATGTACACTCACCAGAACCAGAGAGATAGAGAGACAGTGAGAGGGAAAGTGAGAAATCAACCTCCTGCGGGAATGTCTATGCCACAATCCTTTCTCCATTCTCCTCCCGGGATCTTGGGCATGCATGCAACTGGCATGAGTTTCAAGCCATTGAGTCCAGGACTTGAACCACAGACCACCATGTGGGAATCCAGTGATGTCATGCTATGCCATTTGCTGGCCCCTTTTTAATTAAAATTTTAAGGGGGTCCAGGAGTACTGGTTAAGGCGCTAGACTCCCACGTAGTCAACCACAGTTCAAGTCCCAGACTCAGAGGCTTGAAACTCATGCTGGGTGTGTCTGCATGGGTGCCCAAAATCCAAAGAGGAGAATGGAGGAGAAGGCATTACAATATGCCTATCCCCCTGGAGGGCAGTGATTTCTTGCTTTCTGTCCATCTCTCTCTGTCTCTCTGGCATTTGCACATGCCTTATGGGAAAAATCTCTTGCTCAAAAAACTAAAATATATGGATGAGCACTTAACTGATTATCTGTATGGGTAACGACTTAAGCTTAAAAGCAAAGAGGGGCCAGCTCTGTGACACAGCAGTAATGCACTACTCAAGAGAAGCCAAATCCCACATGGTTGCCAAGGTTTGAATTCCCTGCCTGGTCAGCCTTTTGAAACACACCAAGCATGGGAGTGAATGCCCAAGATCCAGCAGGCAGCAGGACTAGAGAAAGAGGATCACAACAATCAAAACTATTAAGACACTGCAAAAATCAAACATGTTAAGACACTGACTTACTATATCTATACTGAAAACATATGAATACATTTTTTTTGATGTACATGTTTTCTAGGTTTATGTACTAAAGTGGCCCCAAAACAAAGTCGCTCTTAAAATAAGAGGTACTCCTGACACCCAGATTGTAGACTCCAATGCCATTTTCCACAAAGGAACCAGGATATCTTGGTGAAAATACCTATCTCTGGGCTGAGACAAGGCAGCTACAGATTGAGCCTGGGACAACTAGCTGTGCTCTCACACATAGGAGTCAATCTGAAAGAGGCCTAACAATAAATGTTCTGCCTTCAGTCTTTAAAAAAAAAAAAAAAAAAAAAGACTGGGTGGCTGGCAGGTGGCATGGTGGTTAAGGCACTGGATTTCCACATGGCCTACCGTGGTTCAAATCCCAGACCTGGCAGCTTGTTTTCTCACTTTCCCTTTCTCTCTCTGGTAAATTAAAAAATAATAGTAACAAACAAAATTAATTAGTTCTTAAAAAAAAAAAAAGGTGAAAATAAAAAAAGGCTGGGGGTTAGCAGATGGCGTGGTGGGGAGCAGTATTCTTACATGGTACTGGATTCCTACATGGTCAATGAGTGTTCGAGTCCCAGACCTGGTGGCACTCTCTCCTCTCCCCACCCCCGCCCTTTTGTAAGTGCATGTGCCCTGTAGCAAATTAAATAATAACAACAATGATAAATTAAATAATTCTAAAATTAAAAGACTAATAAATCCAAACACAGGCAACCAACAAAAATCTGTATGTCTATAAATAATTTTTTTTAATTAAATTTAAGGAGAAAAAAATTCTTTACCATTTAAGATGGCAACCCCTTACTATTAAAATTTTAACCAACAGAAACAACCATTTATTCTGCCTGTTCAACAGGAACTATTATTTATTTATTTATTTATTGCCAGAAGACACACATGCTCACCAGAGAAAGACAGAGAGAGAGAGAAAGAAACAGACACAGAAAAATGAGAAAGTGTCTCCCACAGGGATCATCACACCACAGTCCCTTCTCTGTTTCTCCTTCCTTTTGTTATTTTTGGGCACACACACACTTACCTGATCCTGTTTTTTCAAGCTGCCAGTCTGGGACTTGAATCACGTAACTGGCCATGTGGGATGCAGTCACCTTAGCCACCAAGCCATAGGCTGGCCCAGACTATAGTTTATCATAAACAGCCCCAAATCATAAGGGAAACTTTTACTTTATAGGAGAGTATCAACTATTATACACAGGAAAATAACTGAATTAGGAAACATTTGTTTACTAACCCAACTGTTAGATACAGATTATTAACTTGTGCTAAATAATTTAAAAAATAAAAGCCTTAGTGAATAGCCTAGAGTGAACTGAGCATTTATATAGTGCCACGTGTCACACAGATCATTTCTAGTCATGTGGGGGAACTCCATCCCACTAGGAGAGGGATCACAGTGTCACCATCGGAACTCAGGGGTCAATCTGAGCATTGGCTAAAAGGGCTCAATTAGATAGTGAATGTTTTCTGATGCGATTCATGAATCACTAAAGACACAGTCTAACCAAAACATTTAACTTGTATCTTCTTTAGCTACATCTTCTAGTTTACAGGAAATACGGTAGATAAAAGGAAAGCTAAAATTACACCACCAGGAAACAAGCTGGACCAGCTGGCTGTCTCTTTAACAAGTCAGCATCTTTAAAAAAAGGGGGGGAGGGTATCCCTAGATCATGGGGGTTACTGGGATAGGATGCTGCGGATATTAATTCTTTTTTTAATTACAGAGATGGAAATGTGCAGATTGGCTGAAAAAAATAGTGTGCTTGTGGTGGCTCCTCAATAAATTAAAAATCGCACTCCCATGTGATCTAGCAATTCTACTTCTGGACTACCCAAAACTGTTAGAAGCAGGGCTTGAAGAGATACCTGTATGCACTTCTTAGCAGCATTATTCACAACACCTAAGAGGTGCTAGCAACCCGAAAGTCCTCTGATAAACAGTTTAACAAGATGGGTACTTTATCTGAATGGAATATTATTCAGCCTTAAAAAGAAAAGAAAAAGGTTGGCAGTGGTGTGCTGGTTGAGGCAGCTGGATCTCACATGGCCAACTGTGCAGCGTGAGCTCCAGATCCAGCACCTTGAAAAATACGCCAGGTGTATGTGCGTGTGTATGCCCAAAGTCCTGAGAGGAGAGTGGAGAAGAAACTGCGTCTTGGCCATTTCATCCTGGGAAGTGTTTTCTTACTTTCTCTCTTCTCCTTCCCTCCCTTTCTCTCTCTGGCAAGTGCATACATCTTAGAGCAAAACTTTAAAAAAAAAACAAAAAGTTATTTCGTTATGGTTTCATTTGCATTTCCCCAGTAAGGTTAAACATCTCTTCATAGATTGATTAGCACTTTGATTTCTCTTTAGGGATGTAACTGTCCAAGTCAATGCCCATTTATTTTTATATTATTATTTTTAAAATTTACTACAGGGCACATGTGCTCATGGGGGGAGGGGGGCGGTAGGAGGAGAGTGAGAAAGCAAGCCACCAAGTCCAGGACTCAAACCACAGTTGGCCACATGGGAGTCCAGCACCATAACCACAATGCTGGCCCCATCAGTGCCCTTTATTTTTCTTTCCCTTTTTTTAATTGCCAAAGGGTGTGTACACTTGTGTGGGGGAGGAGGGAGAAAGCACCCCTCAATGGGGCACGGTCATGCCACAACCCCTTCTCCTCCATTTCTCCATCCTGCCGGGATCTGAAGCACGCATGCACATTTGCCTAGCACGTTTTTCAAGCTGCCAGGCCCAAGAGAAGAATGGAGGAGTAGGAATTGTGATATGGCCACCCTCCCCCAGAGGTGATTTTTCATCTTCTGTCTCTATCTCTCTGGTGAGTGTATGTACCCTTTAACAAAATAAATAAATTTAAAAATTTTTAAAAAAAAGCTAAATAAATACCGATTCCATGACCCAGCATGGTCAAACTTTGGTAGCCATAGGGACCCAGCTCCTTTAACCAGGAGGCTAAGGGACTGGCCCTGCGCCCATTTTCAACTGGACTCTCTTTTCCTTATTGATTTATAGGAGTTCTATGGATATACTCTGAATACTAGTCCTGTACCGGTATAATGCACTTCAATATCTTCTAGTCTATGGCTTTCCTTTCCATTCTCATTTAATGGGAAATTTTTTTATTTTTAACAAAGTTGAATTTATCAATCCTTTCCTTTATGGTAAATGACTGTGTAACTTTATTAACAAGTCTTTCTCTATCAAGGGGATCATGATAATATTTTAATTTCCTTTTAGTAAAAAGGTATTAAAAGTAAAATGTCAGAAAGTTATATAAATGATTCATAAGCACATGAAAAAATACTCAAAGTCATTAGCCATCAAGGAATGAGATAGATACACCCACCAGAATGGCTAAATTAAAAGACTGATGAGGCCAGCCAGTGGCTTGGTGGTTAGGGCAGCTGGATCCCACACGGTTGACTGTGTGGTTAGCATCCTGGACCAGTCAGCTTGAAAAACAGCCAGGAGCCAGTGCAAATGCTGAAAATCCCCACAGAAGGGAGAGAGGGAGGAAAAGGGACTGTAGCATGTCTGGACTCTAGTGGGGGTGCTTTTTGACTCTCCCTGTCTCTCTCCAGTAAAAGCACACACCCTCCGGCAAATTTTTTAAAAATAAAGACCATATAGTGGCCCAGATGGGAGCAATCAAACGTTTATTATATATTGCTGGTATGAGTGTAATACTGTATAGTCATTCTGGTAAAAGGTCAAGCACTTTCTTAAAATGCTAAGCAGAGCACTGATGTGGATATTCAAGTGGTTGGATTCCACATGATCAAGAGCACGGTTCGAGCACCTGACTCAGTGGCTTGAAAAATGCGCTAGGGCATGTGCATGTAAGCCCCAAATCCTGAGAGGAGAATGGAGACAGAACTGTGGTATAGTCGTGCCCTGCCACCTCTTAGAGGGTGATTTCTCATCTTCTTTCTCTCTCTCTCTCTTGTCTACACACTCTATAACAAAATAAATAAAACTAAAAAAAAAAAAAAAAAAAAGAACCTAAATATGTACGTATCCCATGACCTAGCAACTCTGCTTGGCATGTATCCTAGAGAAATTAAAGCATATACCTATGAAATAATTTATACAATACTAATAGCTATAGTCTCAAAAGTCAATTAGAAACAACCCTCATATCCATAAACAAGAGAACAGATATGTGAACTGTGATTAACGTAACAGACTATTACTTAACCTAGCAAGAAAAAAGTACAAAGTACTGACTCACATAGCATAGATAAATCTCAAAAACACTATGCTGAGTGAACTATGCCTTGCACAAAAGAATATATGTATTAAGATATGTAAGATATGTGGCCAGTAGATGGCATAACAGTTACGTCACCAGATTCCCATGTAGTCGCTCGTGGTTTGAGTCCCAGACCTGGCAGCTTGAAACTCACCCTGGGCACATGCACATGTGTCCCAAAAACCCCTAGAGGAGAATGGAGAAGAAACTGCGGCAGGACTATCCCCTCAGGAGGGTGATTTCTCACTTTCTGACCCTCTCACACTCTGTCTCTCCAGTGAGTGGACACGCCCAATAGCAAAAATCTCTCTTGGAAAACACACACACACACGTGCGCGCACGCGCACACACACACACACACACACACACACACACACACCAAGAAAGATATGTAATATATAGATAAACATGTACTTTAAGATTCTATTTATATGAAGCATCCAATGGACAAAACTAACTTATAATGAAAGAAAAATCACAATGGTTACTAGTAGGTAGAGGGAGGAAAAAAGAAGGATCCCAAGAGAACTTTCATGGGAGATGGTAACAGTCTATCTAGATTTGTGTTATACAGGGGTTTATGTTTGCCAAAGTCATAAGTGGATATGTAAGAGTTGTACATTTCACTCTACGAAATTCTACCTTAAAAAAAGTAAACAAATTTTGAACTATAGTAAATGATATGCATTTACTACAGTTCAGGGGTTAATATAATGGTGTGTGGAACTTATTTTAAAATGCATCCAAAAATAAAATGGATTGAGAGCTAAAGTGGTGGATAGACATGGTAAGGCAAATAAAGGAAAAAACAATGCAGACTGAGTGGTCGAGAGACAAGTACATAATTCTTTCAACTTTACTTAATGCTTGAAATTCACAATAAAGTATTAGTGGGAAAAACAAAAATATATTTTAAAAAATGAGATTTGTACTAAAAAATAAACACAGATCAATCTGAGCCAGTTGGCCATTCAAAAAGGAATCTGCAGGAAAACAATCAATCTTTACATGTGATGGTGCCTTAGATTAAAAAAAAAAAAAAAAAAAAAAAAAAAAAACTTTCACACAGAATATTTTTAAGTGCCCTTCACCAGGACCCAGCTATTCCAGCCTCATTTCTCACTTCAGAAAACTCAGAATCAGGACTTGCCTAGTGTCTCAGAGCCCAAGTGGACCTAAATTGCTGGACCTAAATTGCTCATCTTTGAGCTCCTCCTCCTGTAATTCTTTCAACACCACCCACTGGGGTGTTACTGTCAACTCCAAACATTTGAAGACAAGGTGGCTGTGCCACTAGCGCTTTGGGCTGTCCCACAGGTGGAGTGGGAGAAGCTATTGCAGTGGCTATACTCACTGAGAAGACACAAAACACGACATACACAGACAATGGGAGAGGATGACTTTATGAGGCCAAAGGTGTATCTCCAACCCACACAGAATAAAAGCACTGGAAAGACCTCCACCCACAAGTTCTTTGGGGTCATCCTCAGAGCTCCGTGAAATCTGTGATGCCCTGCCTATCTGTGTGGATGGATAAACTCCACCTGATGCTGGTGGCTAAGGAAGTACAACAGAAAACTTGGCAAAACAGCTCTCCATCATGACAGTCTACCACTCTTCCCAAACAGGGCAGAACAAAAGTGGAACAGAAAGGGTGGAGGGGACCCAGAACATTGCTCAATTCTAACACAGTCAAAACTAGAGGCAAAGGCTTTACTAACCACCCCAGAGATTAATCACTGGCTTAAGGGTGTTCTGGATCTCTGTTAGAACATATAGAACACATCCCAACAATTTTTGTCAGATTTAAACAAGGTGAGATAAACCTGGAGAACATGAATAAGAGCCCTTTAAGCCTTAGAGACTGATGTATTTACCCAAACATTTACTGAGCATGCCAAGCACTTTGGGAACTGTCATACTAGGACACAGTCCTTGCCCTCAAGCAGTCTAGAATCCACCAGAAGCTCAAGGCAGAAATCCTGGGCCCACAGGGCCTGGCTTCACGGGAAGTTTCCAAGAGCAGAGAAAAGAGTGCAAGCTCAGTCAGGGGCTCAAGGGAGCTTTTCAGCTCGGCCTTGAATAACTCTGGGAGGACAGATACTGGGGCAGGGACACACTAGGCAAAGGTCAACAGCAAGAATTAGCTCCTGGAGACCTCCTGGCTGAGGCAGGCTGCTTCCAGCCTGAGCAGGAGGAAGGGGAATGAAAAGAGGAATGGCTTGTCAACTCATTTCAGACAGCCTCAAGGACAGATTAGAGGGTGTCTGAAGATGGTCGATTACAGGAGTTAACTGGGACAGGGCTGAAGATGTCTACAATTTCTACAAACGGGAACCTTAGGTAGAGCTGTAACCAACAATAAGCAAGGACCTGACAAAATCCTGATTATGCAGAGTCAGGATGTCTGCTTAAAACACAGGTGGTTGGAGACATCCACAGCCTAGCAGAAAGCCAGAGGATGGGAGATATAACAGACACAGGTAGCTCACAGAGAACACCAACCAGGGGATGAGAGTCAGGAACAGCGGGTTTGAATCCCAGCTTAACTGTATAACCTTGGGTGCATTTCTAAATTCTGTGGAATTATTTTATTCATTGTCTTTCTTTTAGTTTTTTGAGGAATTATTTTACTGTCTTTAGTTTTTTGAGGTTGACCAGAGAGAGACAATGTGAGAGAAGGAAAGTGAGAAAGCAAGCTGTTAGGTCCAGAACTCAAACCGTGGTCAGTCATGTGGGAGTCCAGCTGCCTTAACCACCTCGCCACCTGCCAGCCCCATGTCTGTGGCTTTATGTGCAAAAGGAAAATGACACCAGCCATTTGACATGGTTGCAAGGATTTAGCACAGTGTAAGCAACACAGAGGGCATCCAAGAAATGGTGGTGTTAGTGTTACCAATATGAAGAGCCTGAACTCAAAGGACTTCAGGATCCACTGCCTGCCTGCACTAAGAAAGCAGGCTGAAGGAAGCCAGAGGATGGGAGATATAACAGACACAGGTAGCTCACAGAGAACACCAACCAGGGGATGAGAGTCAGGAACAGCGGGTTTGAATCCCAGCTTAACTGTATAACCTTGGGTGCATTTCTAAATTCTGTGGAATTATTTTATTCATTGTCTTTCTTTTAGTTTTTTGAGGAATTATTTTACTGTCTTTAGTTTTTTGAGGTTGACCAGAGAGAGACAATGTGAGAGAAGGAAAGTGAGAAAGCAAGCTGTTAGGTCCAGAACTCAAACCGTGGTCAGTCATGTGGGAGTCCAGCTGCCTTAACCACCTCGCCACCTGCCAGCCCCATGTCTGTGGCTTTATGTGCAAAAGGAAAATGACACCAGCCATTTGACATGGTTGCAAGGATTTAGCACAGTGTAAGCAACACAGAGGGCATCCAAGAAATGGTGGTGTTAGTGTTACCAATATGAAGAGCCTGAACTCAAAGGACTTCAGGATCCACTGCCTGCCTGCACTAAGAAAGCAGGCTGAAGCCACTGACCTTGGGCAAGATGGAAGGCTTACTCATGTCCTAAAGTAAATCCTCCCTGTGTTCTTGGTATTTTATGTTTGTTTTGTTTTAATTTTTAGAAATCTTCTGTCCTTTAAGGCATTTTAGGTTATTCTGAAATGTATGCCTCACCCTGTGGCCTGACATCATGAACCTTTCCCTATTTCAGAACCTAATCCAAATGGCAAGACAGTCAAGGGAAAACCAGTGTCAGAAGCCACTTCACACGGAATATTTGTGCCAGAAGGAACCACAGGTCCCATCGTAACCCTCACTTCGACAAAGAGCGGGTTATGGCTGGCCCAGCACAGGTCTGAGCCGTAGAATTGTGACATAATGCCCATCTAAAGAATCACACGTAAAGTCATGAAGGGAATGAGAGTCAGCATTAAAAGATATAAAGTATTTTATATATTTAATAGAAATTCAAGAATATGTGAAAAGTGTCTTTGGCTACCTCTGTAATCTGGTGGATTAGGCAACTGGATCCCTTGTAGCCAGTTACTCAGTTCAAGTCTTAGACCAGGCAATTTAAGAAACATGCCACATGGGCCTGGACATTCCCACATGGCCGACCACAGTTCAAGTCCCAAACCTGGCAGCTCTCTCTCTCTGTCCCTCTCTGGTCAAATAAAAATAAATGTGGCGCTTAACGTGGGGCACACAGTAGCAGCCTTGCCAACGTACTGAACTGACTGGAAGGTGAGGGGGGTGAGGCAAAGGACGTGCATGAAAAGGCATCGAGGCCTTTGTCTTCTGTTCACCTTCACTGCCTCCGTCGAGATAACCCACCCACGCCGACACTGGTCCCCGGCATAAATGAATAAAGTTAAATAAAATAATAATAAAGATAAACATGCCAGGGGTGTGTGTGTGTGTGTGTGTGTGTGTCTGTGTGTGTACCCAAAATCCTGATAGGGAAATGGAGAAGGGAATGCAGTGTGACCATTCCCTAAGAGGGATGCTTTCTCCTTTCCATCTCTGTCTGGCAATCACACATACCCTCTAGCACAAAAAATAAAAAGCAAAAATCTTTACAGCATCTAGGCCAAGAAGAATAGTAAGATTCTATATACTCAAAGACCTAAGAACACAATGATGGCAGAACTTACCACCCTGAGCTCTAGAGATAAGGTACAGTCACTTATTAAAGAGACAAGAGAGTTAAGTCTCATTTTCAAAATTTCCCACTTTCTGAGGGAAACTTTCAGTAATTCCATATACCAAAGGTCAGAGACTCCTAGCGGAGGAAAAAAAAAAAAATCAGATCACACACAGAAAGAAAATACTTTAATAGAGGCAAATATAAAAAATTAGATGAATCTAATCTGTATATTAAGAGCAGGCAACAATTTTCCCCCCTAGCTAGGAAACGCTGAGAACCCACCAAACCTTCACTGGCTAAGATGTCGGCTTTGGCCAGTTCTGCCGGGGAAGGTGGACTGGAAAAAGCAAGGAGAAAGACTGGAAGCAGGAGAGCAAAGTGGTGGAAGATAAGAGAAAGCAGATGGAGGGGCAAAGAATGACAGAAGCCAAGGGGAACAGAAACAAACTGGAGTCTCTGTGACAAAATCCTGAATGAGTGTGGAAGGTGATGAAGGTCAGTGTGTGGCCACACTATGTCTGTCACCTGTTATGCACTGATCACCCTAGCTGCACTGATCTAATCTTCCTTCTTTCTTTTTTTTTTAAAGAGCAAGAGAGATAAGGTAGATAAGGGGAAGTGAAGGAGAGAGGGGTTTTTGATTGGGCCTCCCGAGTCATTATTCTCCTGACCCCAAGTCCCAGTTAGCGAGGGCCACAGGCATGTGCAGGTTGGGCAGAGAACCCATCTAGGGCTCCCATGCCATTATGAAGCAGTGCCCTCTTGCTTGTGACACCAGGGCTGGGCCTAATTCCTAAATCCTTAGAGGGAAATCTACTCTGCTCTCCAGGGATAAAAATATATCATTCCCTGGGCACAATGATCTGATGGGCAATAACCAGAGATTTCTGCAAAACCAAATCCAAACTTTACAACCTCCACTCTAATTAAAACTGGTTTCTATCTCACCTTTATATGAGTTGGGTGGATTTTCCATTTGTACAGCCTTTTCATACGATTCTCTCATTCAACACGTTTGTGGAAGGCCTACTGTGTGTCAGTCCTAGAAGATCCATCAGTGAACAAAGCAGATAGCACTACCACCTCACAGAGCTGACCCGGGAGCAGCAGCTTGGACTCAACCACTGCAGTGGGAGGGGGTCTCCGCTAGCACACCTTCTCCCACATGCACATCTTTCAAGGGCAGCTCAAGTCCTAGCTATGGAGAGGGGAGACGGGATAAATCCAGACTGACAAGAAAATATGGAAATGTTACAGTTAAAACTCACACTGATTAAAAATAAACAAAACTGTAAGTGTTCAGACTGAACACAGCATTCATTATCTGTAACCACAGACTATAACTCCTGAAATGCATAAACAGCCAGAGTATTTTTAGTAATACTTAAGTTCATACAGACTACCCAGCTTAATGTACTGCCAGATCCTAAAGTAACTCTGGAATCATTCAGAAGCAAGTTACATTTGTTAAGGTCTATGTTAAGTTTATTTCTTGTCCTTTGAATACCGGCTGTCTAATGTAATGAATCAGGTCTTAACACCTGGACTACCTAAAACAATCTTAAGAAAAGGGCTCCATCATCAAACAAGGGAGGGAAAAGCTGCATAATAAAAACAGCTTAGAGAGTCACAGGGTACTTTAAGAAATTAAATGATCTGACAAGTCCTGCAATCAAAGAACTCTGCTGAACTTAGTCTGAACCAGTGATTTGGCAAACCTGTTTGACGGCGGAATGTTTTATTCATGTAATACATATTAACGGTTCACAAATTGCTCTGTGAAACACATGTAGGTACACCATAATGTTGGGCACACACTGCTTAATTAACCTGAAAGTGGAATTCATTATCGATTTCCCAACCACTTTAATAAACTGGCATTTACTACATGCTACAGAAATACAAAAACTGGGACCAGCAGTTAGCTTAATAGCTATGTTGCTGGACTCCCATGTAGTCGACCACAGTTCGAAGTCCCAGACCCGGTGCCTTAAACACACACCGGGCACATGTGCGTGCATGCCCAAGACCCCGAGAGAAGAGAGGAGAGGAGATTGCGGTGTGGCCATCCCCTTGGGGGAATGATTTCTCACTTTCTGTCTGTCTCTCTCTCTCTGTCTCTTTCTGGCGAGCGTACATGCCCTACAGCAAAAACCTCTCCAAAAAAAACACAAAAACTTCTCCCTGTGAATTTCCTGTTGAAATTCACTCAAAGATTTGTTGACTTTCTGCATTTTTTTTTAAATTTGTCAGAGGGCATGTATGTTTGCCATAGTCAGAGAGACAGAGACAGGAGAGGGAGAAAGCACCCCTCAATGAAGCAGTCACCACAATCCCTTCTCTGTTTTGCCATCCTTCCTCTTGGGATTTGAAGCGCACATACACACATGGCCCGTATTTTTTCAGCCTCCTGGGGACAGGCTGGCCAACTTATTGTATTTTCAAGAAAAAACTTTAATGTACTAAAATTGAGTCTTGAGATATCAACATAAAGAAAGTCAAAATAACTGTATAGTAATTCAATTTTGATAAATTTCTAGAAGCATATATTCTTTTCTGAACATGTGTTCCTGAATTTCCAGACTGTATTTAGAATTGTTCATTTAATTTTATTCATTACCATCATTCTTTAATTTGACTACAGAGAGACAGAGAGAGAGAGATTGTGTGAGCCTCCAGGTATGGTAAGCCATGTGGGAATACAGCACCCTAACCACCATGCTACCTGCTAGCCCTCTGAAGTGTTTTTATTTTTATTTTCTTGAGAGATTTTTGCTATGCACTCACCAAAGAGAGAGAAAGAAAGCAAGCCACCAAGACTCGAATGGCAGTCGGCCATGTGGGAATCCAGGGCCTTCACTTCACCACTACGCCACCTGCTGACCCCAACATTTTAGTATTTTTTTTTTAAGAATTATTTTACTTAACTTTATTTACTTTAATTTGACCAGAGAAGAACAGAACAAGAGAGAGAGAGAAAGCAAGCCACCAGATCTGGGACTCAAACTTCAAACTGTGGTCTGCCATGTGAGAGTCAGTAACCTTAGCCACCAGGCCACCTGCTGGCCCCCCAGCACCTTAATTTTAAAAGATTAATTTTTTTAAAGAAAACAATATTGGGAGAAAAAAAAAACTGCTGCTCTTTACTGTTTTATTATCTGATATGTCTAAATACAAATATCTATAATTAAGATGTGGTAGCAATACGTACAGTTTATGAATAACATGTATGAGACTACTGTTGCTATTTAGCTATTTATAATTTGACTTCTCTGGAAATACCTACAAAGAGTACCTTTTTTTTTTTTTAGAGAGCGAGCGATTTTTGCTATAGGACACATATGCTTGCTGGAGAGAGAGAGAGAAAGAGACAGAGAAATCAACCCCCTGGGGGGAGTGGCCACGCTGCAATCTCTTCTCTTCCATCTTCCTCTGGGATCTTTGGGCACACAGGTACATGAGCCTGGCCCGAATTTCAAGCTGCCAGGTCTGAGACTCAAACTGTGGTTGACCAAGTGGGAGTTCGGTGATGTAACCACTACAAACAGTATCTTAAGGCCAATTTTGGATGCTTTATGGAATCAAATTCCAGCGAGTAAAAAAGTTTCATCATTCAGTGAATAATAATTAATTCGACAAATATTTACATAGCACCTACTATACAAGTACCATTAGGTTAGGCACTAATTAAGAACAGCATGAGCTAATAGTCTAAACCTGTGTAATGCTTTTATTTAACTTTCTAAAGCCAGTGGTGTAGGCTTATGATATTAAGAACACTGATACTAATAACAGAACTGATATTTAAACTACTGGGCTAATAGTTTGAACGACAAGTTTCTTCAAAGAATCTACAGAAGGAATTCAACTTCTAACAATCAGAACAAAGCTGAATTTTCACTTAACAGATGGAAGAAATCGGGTAATCACTCTTATGTAACACTAAATAAGGCTTTCCCTTTCATATAGAAAAAGTGTGACAACTATGAGAAATTTAAGACAAAGTAGATCAAATATTATCACTCAAATGGGAGGTTTAGCCGTCTTCAGTATATGCAAAAAAAAATTTTTCTGCAAATTGTTCTTAAAAATTCATAGTGATGGGGGACAGCAGGTAGCATGATGGTTAAAGGCCATGGCCAACTGAGGTTAGAGTCCCAGATCTGGTGGCTTGCTTTCTCACTTTCTCTCTACCCCTCTCTCTCTCTCTCTCTGGTCAAATTAAATACTACTAATAATAAATAAATAAGTAAAGTTAATAAAATTAAAAAAAAAAAACTGGTACAATGAGAAGGATGATAATCAATACTTTGCAGCCACACACAAGAGGTTCTTTTAAAACTAATGGAAAGGAAACCAACGCTTGAGTTAAAGCTCCAAAATTTCAAGTAAGAGGGGCCAGCAGGTGGCGTGATGGGTAAGGGCTCCGGACTCCCACATGGCCCACACTAGTTTGAGTCTGACCTGGCCCTGGCGTTTATTTGTTGATTTCTTTTTCTCTCTTTCCCACTCTCTCTCTGTCCCTCTCTGGTCAAATCAAAACAAACAAACAAAATAAATAGTTTAAAAATTTCTAAAAACACAACTTCAAATAAGAGAACTGGAAAGTTGCTGCTGCATGACTTAATGAAGACATTTTTTCCTTTTTCTTGTTCCCTACAAGAAAAAAAAAAAAAAACTTTCCAACCAAAGCTAAGCCCAGAACTTGGACAAAAATGTAAGCCAAGGCAATACCATTGGAGATAAGTAATTTGGGGGGTAAGGGGTAAACAGTCACTAAATGTCCCTCCAAGATCACTCGATAAAAGACTAACTTGGGTTCTACTGAAAGCTTCAAAACTCACGTTTCGGACAGTATCTCCTAATTACATACGCTTTAAATATCAATACAACATGTATGCTAATAAGCCTGAACCTCAACTCCATGTGCAATGAAGCAAAGCTGATGTTCCAGATTACATTTTAACAGTCCCGGAGAAAAGGGAAAACTGCAACCGCGTGTGCAGAGCTGACAGGGGAAAACAAGAGGCAGTAGGGACGAGCACCGAGTCGGTCGCCAGTCCCTTTTCCCCAAGGAAACCAAAAGAACAAAGTTCACCCTGATTTAGAGTTTCAGGGGCGCGCCAGAATACGTTTCCTGGGGGGTTCCCCCCTAACAGCCAAGCCCCTGGGTCAAGTTCACAGCCTGTCCAGGCGTCGGAGAAGTCCGGGCAAGGAACGGCCGCCGCGGCGGGGACAGCGTCCCAACCGCGACTCTACCCGGCACGGTC
>NW_006159855.1:2679832-2707165 GCF_000334495.1 Tupaia belangeri chinensis | reverse complement strand
GCACCCCCAGCCACTGAGCATGCGCGGCCCCGACCAGTGGGACGCTCGGCCAAACTGCCCGGCGAAGGAAAGGGACTTGTCCGAGGACGCACAGCACAGCCTCCTCCGGCCCAGGGCCACCGAGACGCGAGCTGCCAGGGCCGAATCCCAGCTCCGTAACATACCAGCTGCGTGACCTCAGACTGGCCACTGTCCCTAGGAGCTGTCACTGAATAATAGGACCTCCACTTGACGTGGTGGCGAAGTCAATGGGGGCGCCCGTGTGGGTTATATCTGGGCGTTCCTGCCCGGAGTCGGAGCCCGCGTGCGCTCCCTCGGGCGCCAAAATCTGGTGCACCACGCCTCGGGCTCCATGAAGCTCCAGTTTGTGGCAGGCTAGGGGCGCTGTCCTCCTCTCGCTTAACCAAAAGGCTAGTCGGGTATCCAAAGACGTCCAATGTGCAGGGCTGGGCCTGTGACGGCCGCAGACGCACGGTCAGAACGCACCCTGCACACACTGTCATGTTCGCTGTGTGACCCTGGATGAATCACAACTTCTCTGTAGCTAGGGCTCCTCCCCATCAGCAGGAGGGCGGCACCCCTAGGCGTCCAGCACATACTCCGGAGAGGGATACCTTGAAGCCCCTCCTGCCCTCCCTTGGGTATCCCTGTAAGCGGAGACCCCGGCACGACTGGCCCCTTTCTTTCCTGTCCCGCAGTCCACACCTTTCCTAGCGCCGCCGGGGAGCTACCCTGACAGCCGCTCCCGCCGCACCTCGGCTCGGCTCAGACAAAGACCTGGAGGCGTGCTCCGAGCTGGAGTCGCTGCTGCAGCGCTGAGACCGCAGAGGCTCTGGTGCCGGCTCCTCTGCCGCGGCCCGGGGGACCCTAGAACCGCGATCCTTCCAGATCCTTCCAGCCCGTGATGCCTGCTGGGCGGTCCTTCATCCTGGCAGGACTAAAGGCCCAGCAAGTCCGCAGCAGGTCTGTGTGATTTGCCCTCTTTGCCAGCCAAATTGGCCGGAACCGCTGGCACGTGGCTCCATTATCCAGTTCAAGCACATTAAGCAATAATAGGTATCCCTCCCTGCCTTATAAAGTACCATCGGCTCCACGAAGATGTCTTGAAAAACGCAGGGAAGAAGTTTAATATCACCTGTTATTCCACCTCAATTGTTGAGTTTTTTGTCCCTTTTTTTGTTTCGTTTTTTATTTTTGCTGAAGGGCGTGTGCACTGGAGAGGGGAGCTTAAGTGGGAGGTGGGGAAGGGGAGCACACTGGAATCCATTCTCTATTCTCCTCTCTGGGTTTGGTTCTGTACTCGCGCACACACACCTGACATGTTTTTCAAGCCTCTGGATCAGGATCTCTCGGCCTTAACCTTCATCACCTGCTGGCCCTGTTTTCTGCCATTGACTTAGAGTTTTAGAAAGTAATTTCCACATACAATATGCATCCCTGTAAATAAAGGGTAATTCGTGAAGAAACGCACCACGGGAGTGTGTGTGAAAGTCTGTCTCGTGCCCCCTCCTCCTGCCTACCTTACAGAAAAGTCCAGCCTTGAGTTCTCTAGGCCCTGACCTTGGTGCCTCAGAGGCTCCAGGCTGCTTCAGTCCCTCTGAGGAAGGACCTCTGTGCCCTGTCTCCCCTTAAAGGCCTTGAGTCTTGCTCTTTTGTTGTAAAGAATTATTTTTATTTAACTTTATTTATCTTAATTTGACCATAGAGGGGCAGAGAGAAAAGGAGAAAGAAGCCGCCAGGTCCAGGACTGGAACCGCAGTCGGTTATGTGGGAGTCCAGCGACCTGAACCACCAACCATGCCACCTGCCAACCCGGGAACCTTGCTCTTATGAGAGGAGTGGGTATTAAGGCAAGGAACTCAGCTGAGAGGAAAAGCCACTTGTGCCCAGGCCCTACCTTGTTGGTCCTCTGGGCTGCCCTGTGTTATTCGGAGCTGGTCCCTTACCCTCTGTGTTCCTGGAAAGCTGTGTTGACTGATTTACAGCTCTACAATTTGGGGATCCTAGAGTGAGAGACGTAAGGCTTAAAACGATGTGCAAGTAAACAGAGAACCCACTTTCCCCATACCCAGATCCTCAGCCTTGGACACTCCAGGAAGTCACAGGCCCTTCTCAGCTCCTACCAGTGATCCTTTCTAATTCCACCCTGCTCCTCTCGCCCGGCTATAGTTACACAGATCCCTGAACATCCTCTACCCAGTAAACTCCGTTTCCCCGGACATCAGTGACGGTGCATGCAAAGAGGGCCCCACTGTGTGTGCCGCTCATGAACTCACTGAGGACTCCCAGATCCCTGCAAAGAATCCCCGCACCAGCTGTCTAGGGAGGTGACCAACAATCCCAGACCTGCTGGAAGCTAGGCATCCCCACCAGGTCAGCCAGGCATGAAGTAGAACACACTGAACCACCAGCCCCAGTGTAGGGACCAGGACTCAAACCACAGTCGGCCATGTGGATGTCCAGCACCTCAACCCACCTGTCAGCCTCTCTATTTTTTAATTGCCAGAGGGCACATGCACTACCAGAGAGAGACAGAGAAGGAGGAAGTACACCCCACCCCTTGTAGTGAGACACAGTGACGCCGCAATCCCTTCTCCATTTCTCCATCCTGCTGGGGTTGGGGACACACTTGTACATGTGCCCAGCATGTTTTTCAAGCCACCAGGGCTAGAATTGGAACCATGTGGTCAGCCATGGGGGAATCTGGCTTCCCTAACCATTAGGCTATAGGGCTGGTCCCCCAGCTTTCTATTTTTAAAGGAGTCTTTGTAAAGGATAGTGTTGAGAGTTTTACTAAAGACTGGTACTAAAAATCCCTGGTGGTCTTAGCTGTAACACAGGACTCGGATGGAGAAGGGGGGGAAACCGTTGCACAGGGCTGAGGTAAGGACGGAACGAGCTCACACCTATAAAGTGCTTGGCAGAGAGTCTGGCACGCTCCGGCTGGCTAGTGTCACAGCTGTCACAGGACTCAACCCCGGGCTGTCTTGACACACCAGTCCCCTCTTCCAAGCCAGGAGACCCCGTATTTCTCCCTTGTTCCTCTCCTCATGGAGGAATGGCCAACAGGGACCCCGGCCCCGAAAAGGCAAATATTCCTTAAAGGTGGAATGTGGCGGGAAGTCACAGCCTGGGCAGTCGGGAGGCTGCATGGATTGGGACGGAATCCCCCATGGGACGTGGAGGGCCTCAGTGTCCTGGCTCTGCTTGTCTAGCTGTGTAAGCTCAGTGTATCATTGGCTTCCTTTCTTTTCTTTTTTTTTTTTAAATTATTACTTATTTAATTTTATTTATTCATTCAGTTATTTTAATTTGACCAGAAAGAGAGAGAGAAAGGGACAAAGGAAGCCGCCATATCCAGGAGTCGAACCATGGTCGGCCATGTGGGAATGTCCAGCCCCTTAACCTCCATGCCACCTCCTGGTCCCCTGTATGGCTTATTTTCTAAGGATGGCCTCTGAATTCTGTCCACCCACCAGGGCCAGCTCAGAGACCCAGGACTGAGTCAGGCCAGGGCAGGGTGAGGATAAACCTCCTGTTCTTAGATAACAACACGGGCTGCCTGAGCAGACCCCCTAAATTCCTCCCACACTGTTTCCCTCTGCTATAGATAAGCCTCCTGTTCTTAGGTAACAACACGGGCTGCCTGAGCAGACCCCGTAAATTCCTCCCACACTGTTTCCCTCTGCTATCCTCACCCAACAGTGCATGTTTTAGAGGGGTCTAGACCATACTGGTTGCATCATTTGTGGAGCCCCTTCTGTAAAAAGTACTAAGGATTTGGGAACCAGCAGTTAGCGTAATGGCTATGTCGCTGGACTCCCACGTAGTCGACCGCGGTTCATGTCCCGGACCCGGTGGCTTAAAATTCATGCCGGGCGCGTGTGTGTGCGTGCCCAAGATCCCGAGAGGAGAATGGAGGAGAAGGGATTGCGGCGTGACCATCCCCCCTGGGGGGTGATTTCTCGCTTTCTGTCTCTATGTCTCTCTCTGTCTGTCTGGCGAGCGCACGCGCCCTACAGTGAAAATCTCTCAAAAAAAAAAAAAGTACTAAGGATTTCAAGACGAAACTTGGGAGTACCAGGAGAGATAAAGAAAAGAAGGCCCATGAATCTGGAGACAGTGACCAGGAGAGAGAGGCCTTGCACCTGGGCTGGCTGGGTCCCATTTACCTCGGGGCAGAGAGAGAGTTCTCCATTTTAGTCTCAGTTTACAGCTTCAGCCAGGTCTCTCGCTCTCTCTCTCAGTTTTCACTCCCCACCCTACCCCCAACTCTTCTGGAGCTGAGGCTGGGGTAGGGGAGGGTCATTTCTTTTTTTTTTTTTTTTAGAGATTTTTGCTATAGGGCGTGTGCGCTCACCAGAAAGACAGAGACAGAGAGACAGAAAGCGAGAAATCACCCCCCAGGGGAGATGGCCACGCCGCAATCTCTTCTCCTCCATTCTTCTCCCAAGATCTTGGGCATGCGCACACATGCGCCTCGCGTGAGTTTAAGCCACCGGGTCCAGGACTCGAACCGCTGTCAACTACATGGGAGTCCAGCAACATAGCCATTATGCCATCTGCTGGTCCCCGTTCATACCTTTTGATCAAACAATTCCACTTTTAAGAGTCCATCCTACAGAAAGAGTTACATTCAAGGATGTTCACTATGGCCTTGTTTGTAATATCGCAAATGCTGTGCACATGTGAGTGGTGTGTGTGTGTGTGTGTGTGTGTGTGTGTGTGTGTGTGTTATGGTTAATGCAGGAACAGGTCTGGAAGTGTACAGTCCAAATTGTTCATAATAGTCACCTCTGCGGAAGGAAGGGAGTGAGGAAGGAAGAGAAACCTCCTGTTGCCTCTGCACACTTTATATACATAGATTTTTAAAGCTATTTTTCCAGCATGTGTTCCATTATAAATCATAAAATGCGTCATTTAAAAACAAGGATTTTTTTTAACATCATATTATACGAAATTTTGTAATTTGAGAGAAGAACTCGCGGTTGTGTGCCACATGTGTGTGTAGGGCACCAATTCGCAGGGTAATTCCATTTCTTCCAGTGGTTTTCCGCAGTCAGGGGACAGGAGTGTGGGACGGGGATGTGGAATGGACCCAGGGGAGGGTGAAAGCCGAGGTGCTGGGGCTCAGTAGTGACTTTCTGCCTTCGCCATCAGTCAGCCCATGGAGCACCTGGGAGGTGGATGGCATTTCCCTAGGTTTACAGTGGAGGAAAGTGACTCAGAGATGCAGGCGGGCACCTGAGGTCTGGAACTCAGCAGGGCTGGGATTCAGACCTCCGGGAGCTGCAGCTCTCCCACTTGTGAGAGGTGCCTCGAGCCTAGTTCAGTGAGGGAAGACGAGGTGGTGAGGGAACTGCGTGTCAGTGGGACAGTCTCTGAATGACAGTCCTGGGTGGAGAAGGACCTAAAGCCAGGATGGAGGAAAGGCTGCTTTACTACAAGAGGTGTAGAAACAGAGTGGAACCCAGCAGCACATGCACTCACAAGAGAAAGAGAGAGAGAGAGAGAGAGAGAGAGAGAGAGGACAGAGAGCGAGCCTCCAGGTCCAAGGATTTGAACTGTGGTCGGCCATGTAGAAGCTCAGTGCCTTAACTACCACGCCCCTGGCCCCTGCGTCTTCATTCTTCTAATGGCCTGGTGTGGGGGGACTGTGAGGATAGAGAAGCCTCCTTGGAAGAGCTCCCCCCTGACCTGCAACCCACAAAACTATGGCTGTTAGGGGACAGGAGAAACTGGGCCTGGGGCCCTTGGTGTTTCTCCTTTCCCAGCCCCACTGACCTCAGGTCTGAATCCTAGAAATAAGAACTAGTGGGACCAGCAGTTGGTGTAATGGCTGTGTTGCTGAACTCCCATGTAGTCGACTGCGGTTCGAGTCCTGGACCCAGTGGCTTAAACTCACGCCGGGCGCATATGCATGCGTACCCAAGACCCCGAGAGGAGAATGGAGGAGAAGGGATTGCGGCATGACCATCCCAAGGGGTGATTTCTCACTTTCTGTATCTCTGTCTCTCTCTGTCTGTCTGGTGAACGCATACGCCCTATCAAAAATCTCCCCAAAAAAAAAAAAAAATGGCGTAGGCATTCAACTACAGGCCTAAGCCTTGTGGGGGTCAAACAGTTGTGAGTGGGGGTCCCTACACTGGGGCTGGTGGTTCAGTGTGTTCTACTTCATGCCTGGCTGGCCTGGTGGGGATGCCTAGCTTCCAGCAGGTCTGGGATTGTTGGTCACCTCCCTATTCAGCTGGTGCAGGGATTCTTTGCAGGGATCTGGGAGTCCTCAGTGAGTTCATGAGCGGCACACACAGTGGGGCCCTCTTTGCATGCACCGTCACTGATGTCCGGGGAAACGGAGTTTACTGGGTAGAGGATGTTCAGGGATCTGTGTAACTATAGCCGGGCGAGAGGAGCAGGGTGGAATTAGAAAGGATCACTGGTAGAAGCTGAGAAGGGCCTGTGACTTCCTGGAGTGTCCAAGGCTGAGGATCTGGGTATGGGGAAAGTGGGTTCTCTGTTTACTTGCACATCGTTTTAAGCCTTACGTCTCTCACTCTAGGATCCCCAAATTGTAGAGTTGTAAATCAGTCAACACAGCTTTCCAGGAACACAGAGGGTAAGGGACCAGCTCCGAATAACACAGGGCAGCCCAGAGGACCAACAAGGTAGGGCCTGGGCACAAGTGGCTTTTCCTCTCAGCTGAGTTCCTTGCCTTAATACCCACTCCTCTCATAAGAGCAAGGTTCCCGGGTTGGCAGGTGGCATGGTTGGTGGTTCAGGTCGCTGGACTCCCACATAACCGACTGCGGTTAAAGTCCTGGACCTGGCGGCTTGCTTTCTCACTTTCTCTCTCTCTCTCTCTCTGTTCTCTAATCAAATTAAAAATAATAATATGAATAAAATTAAATAATAGTTTTAAAAAGAAGGATGCTTCTTTAATACATTGAAAGACACTTATTTTCAGTTAAGAGCTCTCAAAATATTTAATAATGAAGCATTCCAATATCCCTCAGGGCTAGACTCAGCAGGTTTTCTTTTTAATTTTTTAAAAGAACTATTTAATTTTATTTATTATTATTATTTTCATTTTTGCTATAGGGTACATACACCAAAGAGAGACAGAGAGAGAGAGAGAGAGAGAGAAGGTAAGCCACCAGGTCCAGGACTCGAAACTGCAGTCACCATGTGCAAGTCCAGCACCTTCATCATCACACCACCTGCTGGCCCTGAGCAGGTTTACTTTTTTTTAAAGAGTGTCCCAAGGCCAAGGAACACCCACTGGTGTAGAACTAATGGAGTCAGAACTGAAAGAGCAGTTCTGCTATTACCACTGCTGCTATTACCTGACTTTGTCACGATGGTGGAGAAGTGCAAGGAAACCCGCCTTAGATACTGGGACTAGAGATAGCGTTATCATCAGTAGCAGTTGATAGAGCTTTCTGTCCTAGGGACCAGCAGTTGGCCTAATGGCTATGTCGCTGGACTCCCACGTAGTAGACTGCGGTTTGAGTCCCAGACCCGGTGGCTTAAACTCACGCCGGGCATTGGGCATGTGTGTGTGTATATCCAAGATCCTGAGAGGAGAACAGAGGAGAAGGGATTGCAGCGTGGCCATCCTCCCTGGAGGGTGATTTCTCGCTTTCTGTCTCTCTGTCTCTCTCTGTCTTTCTGGCAAGCACATGCACTCTATAGCAAAAACCTCCCCTCCCCCGCCAAAAAAAAGAAAGGACGGAAGGACGGAAGGATGGAAGGAAGGAAGGAAAGGAGGGAGGGAGGGAGGGAGGGAGGGAGGAAGGAGGGAAGAAAGAGCTTTCTGTCCTAAATACTTGGGAATCAACTCAAAAGTCATTAATGGCTGGCCCCATGGCCTGGTGGTTAAGGGAGCCAGAGCTTACATGGCCAACCATGCAGTTTGAGTCCCAGTCCTGGCCACTTGAAAAACATGCTGGGCACATGTGCGTTCATGCCCCGAATCCCAGCAGAGTGGAGAGACGGAGAAAGGACTGTGGAGTGTCTGTGCTCAGTGGGTAGTGTGCTCTCGCTCTCTCTCTCTCCCTCTCCCTCTCTCTCTCTCTTTCTCACACACGCACACAAGCATACACAGTTTCTGGTGATGAAAAATAAAAGTCATTAAGATGAAAGATTTCTCTGAAGTGTGGCCAGATGTAAAATGATCTGTCATTGCTACTGTTTACTAGAAATAACTGACAGGAAAATATCAGTACAACGACTAATGACGGTAAGTCCCAGGTACTTTCTTGGCCCCTGTGTGGAAGCCACGTTTCCCCAGGCCTACTGACACCAGTCTCCAGCCTCCTGCAGAGCTTACACGGCTATCTCTGGGAGTGTCTGAGGAGAGGCCCTGAGCTCACTCGTTGTTATCCCTGCCCCTGCTGGCTGGTACCACAGTAATGACTGGGCCCCTGGTGCTGGGAAAGCTGAAGCCCTGGAGTCCTCAGGGTGCTCAAGGGCCTCTGGCTCAGCCACAAGTGGTGGGAGGAGCACACCTGCAGGGTGACCAATGGTGTCTTGGGCTGCCTAAGATTCTCCCAGTTTGTTTGTTTTTTAGTTTAGTTTTGTTTCGTTTTGTTTTAGCTGTAGGGTGCATGTGTTCGTTGAAGAGAGAGAGAGAGAAAGGGAAAATGAGAAGTCACTCCCCACTCCCCACCTCAGGAGGGATGGAATGGCCGCACTGCCATCCCTTCTTTTCCACTCTCCTTTCAGGGTTTTGGCATGCATATACATAAGCCCAGTGTGTTTTTCAGATTGCTGGATCTGGAACTTGAACCTGGGAGTCAGCCATGTGGGATTCAGTGCCTTAACCACAATGCCACCTGCTGGCCCCAGACTCTTCCAGTGTTAAAACACTGAAAGTTCTGCCTGCAGGAAATCCCTCAGTTCCTGGCAAATCAGGATAGGGGGGCCACGGTGAGGGTTAGTTTGGGGTGGACTAAGGAACACCTGGAAACTTGATTAAGCATTTCTCTGCATGTGTCTCACACTTTCTTTTTTCTTTCCCTCTCTCTGTCTCTGGTGAGTGCACATGCCCTATAACAAAAAAGGTTTAAAAAGGAAAGAAAAGCTTTGCTAGCATTAGGTTAAATACAAAAAACTGGGAACCAATCATCAGTGCTGTTTAAAAAGAAAGTCGGGGCGGGAACCAGCAGTTAGCGTAATGGCTATGTCGCTGGACTCCCACATAGTCGACCGCAGTTTGCGTCCCGGACCCGGTAGCTTAAACTCACGCCGGGAGCATGTGCATGCATGCCCAAGATCCCAAGAGGAGAATGGAGGAGAAGGGATTGCAGCGTGACCATCCCCCCTGGGGGGTGATTTCTCGCTTTCTGTCTCTATGTCTCTCTCTGTCTATCTGGCGAGCGCACGCGCCCTATAGCAAAAACCTCTCCAAAAACAAAAAAAAAAAGAAAGAAAGAAAGAAAGAAAGTGGGGACCAGCAGGTAGTGAAGTGCTTGGGGCACTAGACTCCCACATGGCTGACAATGATTCAAGTCCTGGACCTGGTGGCTTGAAAATCATGCCAGGCACTTGTGCGTGCATGCCCCAAATCCCAGGAGAATGGAGGAGAGAGGATTGCGGCATGGTCATCCCCCTGGAGGGTGATTTCTTCTCCTCTCACTGTCTCAGGTGAATGCAGGTGCCCTATAACAAAAACCTTTTAAAAATTTTAAAAAAGGAAAAAAAGCAGAAAGTGAAATATGATTTACCCGGAGCAACTGAGGGCTACTTCACTCCCAGGACAAGTGTGAGGCAAAATGCAAAGCAGTGTCTGGTGACCAAAAGTATCTGGGGCTTTTTAAATGTCAGCCACAATGATCATGAATCACCCCTTTGAAAGCTCTTAATCCCAAATAACCCTCCTTTTCCTCATGGCTTCTCTCCTGATTCATCAAGTCCCCTTTGCTGGCCTGAATCACCCATCCCAAGTTCTGGGACTCAAGCCTACCATGTCCCATGGGAAAATTGCCATTCTCTTCTCAGGGGAGGTGTGTCCTATGTAAGTCCCTGAGCCTGTGGGTAGGGGAGAGAATGGGAGGAGAGTCTGACCTCGGGGGCAGGAAAAGACAAGGGTCTAGGCCAAGCCCTAGTCACAATTAAGGTCCCGGATTCATCCCTTCATGTACACCGAGAGCTTGTGACGTGTTGGCGCCAGGCCGGGCACTGAGGAGTCAGCGATGACAACACACTCCATGACTTTGTGGGGCTCACAGTGGCGTGGGGGCAGGCAGCGTTCAACCTCATGAGAGGGTGACTAGGAGCTGCTGGGTGCTGTGACATGCACAGAGCTCTGAGCGTGCATCACAGCAGGAAATGACTGCATCTCGGACGAGGGGCGTGAGCGCCAGACAGGCTTCCCTGAGCCGAGGCATGAGTAGACAGCTACTTCTCATGCCCAGCATCGACTCATCCTTCTTGTAACTTTACCTGGTTTTCCTCTGGGAAATCAAGTCACCCCTAGTGTCAGCTTAACTTATTTGGATGGGATGTAAAGTATCTGCCACTTCCCTGGCCACAGCAGTTTGTTTAGAGAAGGGCAAATGAGCTGGTCTAGGGTTTACCAGTGTCCATATCATTGGCTGAGCCCTGATCCAGCCATACCTGAAGTGAGAGAACTGTATTTGGCCCTTTCAGCCTTTTGACTTTAACTCCCAGAGTGCACGTGTGCTTGCCAGGGGGCGGAAGGGTGAGCTCCCCCACCAATAGGGTACAGTCATGCCACAACCCTTTTTCCTTCCATTTCTCCATCCTGTCAGGATTTGGGGCATGCACACATTTGGGGTATGTGCCCAGAGTGTTTTTCAAGCTGCCCGGGCTGAGATTTGAACCATGGTCAGCCACACGAGATCCAGCTCCCAAGACATAGCACTCAACCACTGTGCTGCAAGTCTAGCCCAGACCTTTCAACTTGGACAACCAGTATTTTCTGCTTTTGCTTAACTCAGCTTGGGTCTCGTTTTTGGTCTCTTACAACCAAAAACATTCTATCTGGACAAGGAGGATGAGTCAGAAGTAATGAGATAAAAGGAAAGCACATTCCAGGCAGAGGCAAGAGAAAGTACAAAGTACAAAGGCCTTGAAAGGGAGGAAGGAGCAGGGAACTGAAAGAAGGCCAGGGTGGCTACCGACAAAGCATGCGGGGAAGTGGCTTGAGTCAGCTCTGGAAAATTACATCTCAGAATGGCCTTGGACTTAAGGTGATTCTTTAAAGGAGAAAGGTTTTATTTTATTTATTTATTTATTTTTTTCAGAGAATCAGATTTTCAGTTCCAGGCTCAAGATCACCTAGGCCAGAAGCAACAAGTGATGAAATAGCTTGTACAACTGTCAGAACTGCATTCACCCCAACTGCCCTGTGACTTGAGGAAATCGCTCTCACTCTTAGATCTCCTTAGATAAGAGGAGGAGCTGGGGCTGGCCTCGCGGCCTGGTGGTTAAGGGAGCTGGATCTTGCATGGCCAACTGCACAGCTGGAGTCCTAGACCTCGCTGCTTGAAAACATGCCAGCCATGTACACACGCCCACAGTGGGATGGAGACATGGAGAAGGAGGGATTGTGGTGGGCCAGGAGGTGGCATGGTGGTTAAGGCACTGGATCCTACATGGGTTCAAGTCCCAGGCCCTGCAGCTGGAAAAACACATGGGCCTGTGCATGTGCATGCCCAAAATCCCAAGAAGAGAATAGAAGAGAAAGGACTGTAGTGTGCTCATCCCCTTGGGGAGTACTTTCTTACCCCTCCACCCAGCAAACATATGCACTCCCCCTTGAAAATTTTTAAGAAGAAAAATAAAAAACTATGCATGGATTAAAAAAAATTTTTGCACTGGGGCCAGCAGGTGGCATGATGGTTAAGGGCACTGGATTCACACATGGCCAACTCTGGTTTAAGTCCTGGACCTGGCAGACTGTTTTCTCACTTTCCCTCTCTGTCTCTTACTCTGTCCCTCTCTAATCAAATAAAATAAATAAGTTAAATAATTATTTTTTTTAAACTTTGCACCAATAAAACTAGTACTTTAATCCCACTTTTGCATGAAGTTTTTGAAGTCCCCTTGTATTAGATGACTAAATTCCTCAGTCCTTTTGACATCTAACATTTTTATGATTCAACTTTTCAAAGGAAGAAACCTGATCTTAGCAAGAGAGGAATTGTGGCATGCCACATCATGTGGGTGTGACAGAGACAGGTTGCCCGGTCTGCCGTTTTTTTCTCCCACAACACCCCTTTGCACAAGCCCTTTATACAATGATACAGATTATTGCTAAATAGTTCTTGTTTCTAAAAAACCCCTTCATTTTCCAACTCATCTACAGAGTCTCTGAATTGCAAGGGAGTATGGGATGGGATGAACGTGACCCTGGATCATTTTCCTCCCTGCACCCCGCCCCTCTGCAGGTGTGCCCCTGGGACTCAGCAGAGCACAGCAGTTGGAGTGGGGTGGGAGGGATGGGAGGAGTGGGGGGGTGGGGCAGAGTATTCTCTTTCCATGCTTGGCAGTGATGGGGCTGCCAACTCTGTGGACCACCCAGCGACTGTGCTTCCAGCCACAGATGATGCAGAAGATCAGAAGGGGCGAGTTCAAAAAGGCTCCTCTTCCTTCTGAAATGGGAAAGCCTGCCAGGGCCCACATGAAGGCAACAGAGAGCTCAGTGATTCCTGATCTTCCAGCCTATCTTTAGCAGGAGACCAGGCTTGTATGAATGCAGCATTCTCCTGGCCCATGATGGTAACCCAGGAGATTCTCCTGGCTGCTGGCCATCTAGGTGACAGAGCCTGGAATCTGTTGGAATTAGCCCAACCCCAAAGTAAAGAAGGGAATCTGAGCAGGGAGAGGAGGGAGGACTCCTTCCCTCCCTGCACAGAAGCACAGCCACAGAGCCGCGGGAGGAGCCAGCAGAAGCAGTCATATCATTACTGCAGGCACTTTGCTCGTTTTTATTTTTAACTCACCGTGACTATTTAGGCATGTAAAAGCCAGGCTTTGGGGCTTTTTCTTCCCTGACGGGGCTTGTTCCTGGACCCTAGAAGTCCAAGGTAGGTTTGTGAGGGCCAGGATGAGAACCACTGAGGGTGCCCACAGTCCAGGACCCCCTCCCCCTCTTCCTTTAACAGCGGATAGTCCAGCCCTACTCTGTACTGTCAACCAGAACTTTGGCGTAGGTCACAGAATCCAAGCCTGGCTTTTCAAAACCGGTTTGTGTCTTGACATCCACTCTGTTAACCTTATTATGTTGTCATTTCTTGGAGTCTTTGATAAACAAATAAAAATATTTTCTTTGTAAAAAAAAAAAAGAGAAAGAGAAAGAATCCAAGTCTGGCAACCTAAGCAAGAAAGGGAGTTTTGTTGTGTTTTGCTTTTCTGCTGTAGGGTGCATGTGTTGGTGAGAGAGGGAAAGGAGAAAAGTGAGAAATCACCCTCCCCCCAGGGGGGATGGTCATGCTACAATCCCTTCTCTTCTTGGGATTCTGGGAATGCATGCACACATGCCCGGTGTGATTCTCAAACTGCTGTGCAGGACTTAAACTGTGCAGTCAGTCACATGGGATCCAGTGCCTTAACCTCTGCACTGTCTGCTGGCTCTACAATTTATATTTAATTGCCAGAGGGGGTGTGACTTACCAGGGCAGGGGTGGGAGTGGGGAAGCACTCTCCAACAGGGGATGGTCACATTGCAATCCCTTCTCCATTTCTCCATCCTGTCTGGTTTGGGACACACACACACACACACAAACACATGCTTTCAAGCTGCTGGGAATGAAATCTGAACCACAGTCAGCCATGTGGGATCCTAATCCTTTAATGACTAGGCTACAGGGCTGGTCCTTCAGCCAGCCCTGTAGCCTAGGGCTTTTCTCTTTTTCTTTCTTTCTTCCATGAGGGAAAGACAGAGAGAGAAACAGCACCCCTGGCAGGATCCCGATGCCATGATCCACCCCGGTCTCAGTCAGCCCTGGGTCATGACGCACTAGGATGTCTCTGGACGTGAACCTGGAACCTTCCCATGAGGGTCAGGCTCACAGAGCATTGCATTTCACTGCTGCTCTGCCCTCAGGTCCGGAGACCAGAGGAGCTATCGGGGAAGAGAGATTGGGATGCTTTGGGCTGCAAGTAGCACAAGACTTCTTATATCACAAAACAACAAATCAAGCAACAGATGGTTCCCGAGACTGGCTCAGGAGCTCGGGGAGGTCAGTAGCAGCCTCTAAGCCTGCATAAAGCCTCTAAGGTGGCGTCAGTGCTCTCCTCCCTCAGGTATTCCTCCGACGTCAAAGAGGCCTGGCCTGAATAACCACCAAGCAGACATGACAATGTGTGTGACTTCAAGGATGGGTCATAAAAGACGTCTGGCTTTTCTCCTTGCTCTCTCCCTGGGATCACTCCCTCTGGAGGAAGCGGCTCACAGCTAACATTACTGCAGTCACCCCGGAGGCAGCCCTAGATGCATGTCACGAAGACACTCAAGGCAGCTCCGTGGAGAGGCCCCAGTAGAGAGGAACTGAGGCTTCCTGCCGACAGCCTGAGCATGAGCCATCTTGGAAGGGAATCTTCAGCCCCGTCAGGCCTGAGGAGGACTGCCACCTTGGGAGAGACCCTGAGTTAGAACAGCCAGCTGGGCCATTTCAGACGAGATGCTGGGCTGAGGTTTTGCATCCCACATTCTCACAACCTCCAGGAAGCAGGCTTTATTATTACCCCCTGCAGAAGAAGAAACTGAGGCACAACCAGGAAGCAGCAGTGACTGGATACAATAAAGCCTTCCCTTCGAAAGTCAGGTTGGGAGGGATGGCCCAGCTCGGCTTCCCTGGATGGGCTTCAGAAATCTCCCACCCTAGGCCACTCCTCTGGGCTATTCCTCAAGTACAAGGCTCTACTAGTACCTCCCAAATCACCCATTAGTGGAGCTGGAAGGGAAATCCCGAATTCCAGGTTCGCTGAGTCGGAATCCTCCTCTGGGCCCGACCACCTGAGGACACCTGTGCTACGCCTGCCACGTGCACTAATTCCCTGGCCTGGCAGCCCACACCCTCAGACCTCTCCACGAACCAACACAGTTCCTGGCTTGCACAGGGGCGCCTGAAGCCAGAATTTCCAGGAACAGCGATGCCTCCTTCGAAACACACGGTCGCCTGGGGGCATGATGCAACACCCCCAGGGCTTATAGGGTTCCTTCCTGAGTGGCCCCCAGAGAGGTCCCCATAGCAGCGAGTCCCACTCAGGGATGCTGTCTGCTGTCGGCAACACTGTCTGCTGCCTGGCCTCTCCTGGGGGGTTGGGCTTATGCAACTCTTTCTAAGATTTAACTATGGCAACGAGACAAAGCAGAGCTCCCACATCCCAGCACAAGCCTTTAAGACCGTTTCTGTACCAGGATTCGGTATGACCTCATCTAACAGAAAATTCAAAATAACAGAAGCTTAAACAGCACCGAGGTGTTTTTTCCTCTGAGATACATGAAGCCCAAGGGGAGTAATCAGAGATGCAGGCTCAGGAGCCTCTTAACACCGAGACACCGGCATTCTAGCAGCCCTGTCTTGGGAGGTCCTCAGTGTGCGGCTCCCACCTCATGGTTCCAAGATGGCTTCGATCACACACACATTCTAGCCTTTAACAGTCGGACCCAGGGAGGAATGAGGGACGTGACCAGCTCTCCTGATCTTCCCAAGACTGAGGGGAATCCCAGGATGCAAGACTCTCCGTGCTAGGGACCAGCAGGTGGCATGGTGGTTAAGGCGCTGGACACTCCCACATGGCTGACCACGGTTCAGGTCCTGGACCTGTGGCTTGCTTTCTCACTTTCCCTCCCTCGCTCTCAATCAACTTTCTGGTCAACTTAAAATAAATGAGTAAATAAATAAAATTAAAAAAAAAAAAAGACTCTCCACGCTGGAGCTGCAAAGTCTCAGGCAAACCAGAAGTAGTTGGTCATCCTAGAAGGGGAGCATGGCTCCTCTCTTAGGGCATTTGATTTTGGGTTTGCCATAAGGTGTATGCTCTTGCCAGAGAGAGACTGAGAGAAAGAGAGAGAAAGGGCAAGTGAGAAATCACCTCCTAGAGGCAATGGCCACGTTGCAATCCCTTCTCCATCCTCCTCTCAGGATGTTGGGCACACACACACACACGCCCAGTGTATTTTTCAGGTCTGGATTCAAACCACACAGTTCACTATGTGGGATCAAGTCACCTTAACCACGCTGCTAACCCTTAAAGGCATTTTTTAAGAAGTTATACTACACATTGCTTCATCCCATTGGCCCAAAGGTAGACACAAGCTCTCATCTACTACGAGGAAGGCCAGGAAGTGCAGGTATTATTCTGGACGGCCATATATTCAACCAAACACTCACGTAAGAAGAGGAAATAAATACTAGGAATAACAAGCAGCCTCCAGCCTAAATTCAAACAGGAGACTTCCGTTGACTACCCCTTGGAAGCAGCACAGCCTCCTTAGCCAGCCAAAGAAAACCGCCACCCAGGCCTGGGTGCTCGGTGTCCCTACTGAGGAGCTGAAAGCGAGGAGGTCTCAAGTCTCACAGCCAGGGCAGTGAGGGCAAAGGGCACCACCCACACGTTCCCGCTTCACTGGGCTGGCTGAGCTTACCTCTGCTGCTGAGGCACTTGCTTGTCCAGCCTGCTGCGCGACTCCAGCAGAGGCCTGTGACTTCGTCCCAGGATATCAGGGGACATATGCCGGGGGACTTCTGGAAGGATTCTTCCCCACATGGGATGCCTAGATCTGCAGCAGCCACCTCATGATCACAGGGGTCAGTCCAAGGACGAAACCAATAGCCCTTGAGAAAATGCAGAGGAGGTGGAGAGACGCAGGGTCCCTGACGCCACCAAGTTCCTGTGTTAACGCTGGAGCTATTTACTTCGGGAGTCACTCCGGTGTGAGATAGTGACAAAGCTCATGTCGAGGCCACCCATGGAGTGATGGTTAGGGTGGCTCGAGAAGCTGCTGGGTGCATGTGTGTGTACCCAGGATCCAGGAAGGAGGCCGAAATGGAGAAGGGATCGAAGTATCAACAGTCCCATGGGGAATGCTTTCTCATGGTTTCTTGTTTGTCTCTCTGTAGAGCACATATGCCCTTTGATAAATAAAATGAAAATAAAAATAAAAATGGAAAGGAAAACCAGTGCACCACACTCACCAGACAAAAAAGCAAGAAATCACCCCAACCCCACCCCAGAAAGGATGGCCACACCACAATCCCTTTTCCTCCATTTGGGGCACACATGCACACATGCCTGGAGTGTTTTAAGGCACCGGGTCCAGGACTTGGACCGCAGTTGATTGCATGGGAGTCCAGCAACGTAATCATTACACCACCTGCTGGTCCCTCTAATTTGATTTAAATCTGATGCCATACCACTCTCCCACTGGGCTTGCAAGAAATTCAGTGAGGCCTGTCACTGAGCTTGCCTACTCTGAACCCAACTTCCTGTCAAGGTCCTAGGTCTGAGCCAGTGTCAAGGCCTCAGGTGGCCCCTCTGGTCATACAGCGACTGTGGGACCACACATTACCTGAGTCCTTATGTCACCTCAGGCGTGAAGGCTCTGCTGATGTGGCGTCCCTCTGGACTGTGGAAATGCTGGGGGAGGGGCAAAAGCTCTGCTCCAGGTCCACTCCCCGGCTCCGAGCATACCGGGCAGTCATTTCTCCCAGGCCTTGATACCCCTGGACACTGCCTAGAACCAGGGCGTGGGACCTCTCCGATGGCTAACCATGGTTTGCGTTCTGGACCTGGAACTATCTTTCTTTTCTCTCTCTCTCTCTCTCTCTGGTTAACTTTTTAAAAGTAATGATAAATAAAATAATTCTTTTAAAAAATATGGAGGTTGGGAACAGCAGGTGGTATGGCCATTTGGGGCTCTGGACTCCCACATGGCGGATAGTGGTTCTAGTCCTGGACCTAGTGGCTTGCTTTGTCACTTTCCCTCTCTCTGTCTGTGTCTCCCTCTGGTCAAATTAAAAATGATAATAATGATAATGAATACAATTAAATTTTTTATTTTTAAGATATGGAGGTTAGTAGTAGAAGAAGTGACAGAGCTAGATGGGGGAGAATTTAGGAGGTAATTACTAAAATGTTTTTCTGTTATAATTATGGTAGTTCAGCATTAAAAAATCATGGCCAGGGGCCAGCAGGTGGCATTGTGGTTAAGGGCACTGGACTCCCACATGGCTGACTGCGGTCTGAGTCCCAGACCTGGCAGCTTGCTTTCTCACTTTCCCTGTCTCTCTCGCTCTGTCCCTCTCTGACCAAATTAAAATAAATGAATAAAGTTAAATGAAATACTTCTTTAATAATAATCATGGACGAGGGGCATGGTGGGCAAGGATTGTGGTCCAGTGATTCAGTCCACGTGGGCTGGACTCCCACATGGTTGACTGTGGTTTGAGTCCCAGACTAGTGGCTTTCTCTCTCTTTCTCTTCCTCTCTCTCTCTCTCCGGTGAGCACATGTGCTCTGTAGCAAATTTAAAAATAATATTCATGATCATTAAAATTAAATAAATAATTATTTTTGTAAAATATCACAGGCAAGGGGACCTCTAAAACTGTGGAAAAACAGAATTGAAGGACACTTTTGGTGCAAAACTTTTTGAAATCCACGTGTAGTTTTTTCATTAATATGTATTTCTTTCAACTTTTTGAATATACACATACACACATACACACATATATATGTAGCACTTCAAATCAAATAAAAGGGAAAAAGGAAGTGGGGAGGGAGGGGAGAAAATGGGGACTCTCCATGGATCTCATCCTCTGATCAGGAAGGTTGAGCTCTGCCCCTACCTGAGGTCCAATGGGAAGAGAAATTGAACATTCCTGGGGCTGCCATGGTGGGAAGAGCGAATCCTCCTGCCAGGAGCCTGACGGGAGCACAGCGAGGTGGGAGCACCTTCTGAGAGAATTCTGTTTCAAGTCCTGTCCTTCAGAGGCACCTCCTTCCTCCAAAGAAGTGGGCGGCTCCCAGCAGCAGCCACAGTCCTGAGGCTCCACCCGGGGCATTCAGGCCAGGGCCGGTCAGCCGCAGTCGGGCTCCCACTGCACCCTGGAATGCTGCAGGCGGCGGCCAGTGCACCGGCCCCACCTGGTGGACGAAGGCAGATTGCAGCAGGAGACTGTCGGGATTTTCCCAACAGCTTCCGGTGGCGGGCAGAATCGGTACTCTGCTACTTGATTGATAGAAGAGAATCCTCAGTTTCATCTTCCTTTCATTTCAAATCCTCATGGTCAGATCATCTTTGAGTCCCAGTCTAAGGCAGTCCTGGCTTCCTCTGGAAAGCCTTGAATGGCTGTGGCCTGGAGCTACTGGGAAGCTTCGCCGCATGCGAGGATGGCTTGAAGGCTGGGCTTGCCTGCACGCGTCGACCCACCTGCACGCGTCGACCCAGTGCCTCCATGTTACCATCCTTGGCTTGGCTTCCTCACAGCAAGGCAGGCTCAGGGTCCTGAGACCTCTCACGTGATGCGTCAGGGTGCCAAGAGTATAAACAAGGTGGTGTGGTAGTTAGGGCACTGGATTCCCACGTGGCCAGAGCCAGTTCAAGTCCTGCACATGGTGGCTTAAAAATCATGCCAGACACGTGTGCATGCAAGCCCAAGAGGAGAAAGGAGAAGAAATTGCAACTAGGCCTTTCCCCTGGTGATTTCTCTCTCTCTCTCTCTCCCATGAGTATACACACCCAAGGCAAAAACCTTAAAAAAAGAAACAATGTGAACAAGATCAAAGCTATCTGGCTTTTGATGACCCAACCACAGAAGTCACATAATATCATTCCCACTGCTATCTGGGTCCCAGCAGCCATGGTCCACCCAGATTAGAGACCCAGACCCACTCCTGATGAGAGGAGTTTGGGAGAATTTGCAGCCACATTTTAAACCACCAGAGACCCAATGTTATTCATCAGAATAAGAATAGTTTAACTTTTTAAGTGTTTTCCATATACAGCTATTCTTTGGGTAGACTGATAAAGAAGCTAATATAGTCTGACATCTTGACATTTGTTTCTTCATCGGTAAGATGAGAATTATATTTATCTCATATGGTTTGTTTGAGGTTTATTTCTTCCCAGAGAGACAGACAGAAAAAGGCACCGCCAACAGGACCTTTACATCATGATCCATTCCTAGTCTCAGTTGGCCTGGGTCATAGCAAACATGTGCCTGGTACGTTCAGAGAAGTCCTGGGAATGGAACCCAGGACCTTTCCCATGTTGGCCCATTCGCATTACCACTGCGCCCCCGCCTAGCCCATTTGTTTGCTTTTGAAGCTTACACAGATAGCAAATGCAAAGAACTTGTCCTACAGTAAATATTCTGAAAATTCTATCCTCTTTCCCCTAAATTATTTCAAAAGCTACATTTCTCTTATGTCCTTTTAAAAAGATTTTATTCATTCACTCATTTTATTTTAATTTGACCAGAGAGACACACACAAAGAAAGAGAGAGAGAGGGAAAGTAAAAAAGCAAGCCACCATGTCCGGGACTTGAACCATGGTTGGCTATGTGGGAGTGTCCAATGCCTTAACTACTACGCCACATGCTGGCCCCACATTTCTATTATTTCTATCATCTCAGACTTTTTTTTTTGGAGAGGTTTTCACTGTAGGGCGCGTGCGCTCGCCAGACAGACAGAGAGAGACATAGAGACAGAAAGCGAGAAATCACCCCCCAGGGGGGATGGTCACGCCGCAATCCCTTCTCCTCCATTCTCCTCTCGGGATCTTGGGCACGCACGCACATGCGCCCGGCGTGAGTTTTAAGCCACCGGGTCCGGGACACTGGGAATCCAGCGACATAGCCATTACGCTAACTGCTGGTTCCCTCATCTCAGACTTTTAAAGATGCTTACTATTGCAAATCATTACAGATACATGGAAAGAATGGTTGCCTTCACGGAAAAACATCCCCATTCTCCTGGCATGTTTTTCAAGCTCCTGGGTCTGGGACTTAGGCCGTGCAGTTGGTCACGTGGGTTTGTTACCTTAACCACCATGTCACCAACTACCCCCTTAAATCTCTCATTTTTTTAATCGCCAAAGGTTGCATGTGCTCACCAGACAGATACAGAGAACGTGCACCCTCCAATGAGGCATGATCATGCCATAATCCCTTTTCCTCCATTTCTCCATCTCATCAGAATTTTGGGTATGCATGCACTCACACCAGAAATAATTTTCGAGTCTCTGAGCCCAGGATCATGTGAGATCTGCCTCCCCACAAGCAGCACTTAAGCACTGCACTCCAAGCCAGTCATTATTTATGATTTTTTATGAGAGATTTTTTTCACTACAGGGCACGTAAACTCCCTGGAGAGACAGAAAGTGAGAAATCACCTTCCAGGTGGATGGTCACGCCACAATCCCTTCTCCTCCATTCTCCTCCTGGGATCTTGGGTATGCACGCACACGTGCCTAGCATGAGTTTTACATTGCTGGATCCAGAACTCGAACCATAGTTGACTATGTGGGAGTCCAACGACGTAACCAGTTCGCCATCTGCTGGTCCCCAGCCCGAATTTATGTATTTCTTACAAAACAGGTAAGTCATTTATAAATGCCAGCACTTTCACCGTTACAAGGAATCAGTTAATTACTGTGACACCCTCTAAATGATAAGGCTTCTTGATAACTCCTGGCATGAGCTTCCTGAAATTCATACCAGCTTAATTAGGTAAAGATGACTCGCTGAATGACAATACATTCCAGTAGGAGGCCACTGCCCTACCAACCATGAGACCATACCTGTAGATGCCTACCCTGGTCTCCAGCAATGGATCACTGTGGGCTCAAAGCAGCTGATATTGAAGCAATGACATGCTCCAGGCCCCATCAAAGGAGATTAGTGGAGATTAAAGATACTCATGGTTGCCTTCGGGGCACTGCCTAGAAGATCTCTTGAAAACAGTGTGCTTTGATACAGTCATTTGTGTTGTATCTTGAGGCTTTGGCTTGGTGAGGGGCCCGGAAAAAGTTTGGTAAAAAATATAAAGTGATTTCTTCAAAAATAGAAAGGGATCTTTCTGAAAGAGGAAGCTTTAAGGCATAAAAGCAATCTTCCTTTTATACAGTGAGTTTCCCATCTCTAAATGATATTTTTCTTGGGAAAAGAAAAACAGGACAGTTTCCCTGGGAGAAAAATGTGTCCTTTGTCGGCTGGAACGGAGTGACAGAAGCAGCCCACGTGGTCTCCAGATGCAAGATGGGGTCTAAGCACATGGGGTCTCCAGATGCAAGATGTCCTCTGACTTCAGGAGGGGCCGCACTTTCCATGGTCAGGCTGTGGGGGATTACCTGCCTTACCTGTAGAGGAGAACTGAGGGGTCCTGCCTTAGGAAGATATGAAAGGCGTCTGTACGGAGAGGGATCAGATAGCAACAGGGACTGTGTGAGGGTTTGAACTCGGTCGCAGACAGCCCCGTGGGATGATCTCTTCCTTGTTCTTTGTGCTCTGAACATAACTTGCAACGCCTGGCAGATGGGAAGGGAGCCGGCTGGGAAGCTGAGAGAAACGCCCTTCTTGTTCCGTCTCGCTGGTCTGCAAGAGGAGGGGACGGGGTTTGTAGGGTCACAGTGGGCCACACTTCTGAGCGGATTAGGTCACTGTACCTGGAAAGGTTACGGAGTGGATCTGCCTCTTCCACTTTCTGCTTCAGTGAGTCTGAGGCGAGAAGCTGCCAAGACACTTGTCTACAGTTTTAATTTGCTACGGGGCCTGTGTGCTTGCAGGAGAGAGGCAGAGAGAGGGGAAAAAACGGTGAGAAAGTACCCGACCGGGCGATGGCCGTGCTCCAATCCCTTCCCCATTCTTCTCTCAGGATTTCTGGCACACATGCACATGTGCCTGGCACATTTCTCAACCTGCTGGGCTGGGCTTCAAACTAGGTAGGCCACGCGGGATCTGGCTGCCTTAATTAGCAGGCCAAAGATATGGCCTGCCCCTTCTTTCTCTGGAGCAGTTCTTTTCAAATTTAATTTAAATTTTTCATTGCCAGAGGGCATGTGCACTTGACAGAAAGAAAAACAGAGAGATGGGAGGGAGCCACCCCCACGAGGGCGTGGCCACACTGCAATTCCTTTTTCTCCATTTCTCCATCTCATCAGTATTTTGGGTGGGCATGCATGCCACACATGTCCAGCATGTTCTTTCAAACCGCTGGGGGTGGGATTCAAACCATCGTCAGCCACGTGGGATCTAATTCCCTTAACCACCAAGCCACAGGGCTGGCTCTCTCTGGTGCTCTTCTGTCATGAAGCTAAATGAGAAAACTTTGAAGTCTGGGCACCTGGCTCTCTCTCCACTTCCCCTTGCACATATATCAGGATCCTCTTTTAATTCTTGGTCTCCTTTCAGAGTCCATTTCCTTACCCTCGAGTGTGGACTAAGTGCCTGGCTGTGGTGGTCTCCCCTTTGCAGCTAGTCACAGTCTCTATAGGTGTGGTCACTCCCAACCGTTCGTCAGAGTGTGCTCCAAAGCAGCCATTCTCCTCCACCCTAGGGTATGGAGAGCAGCCTGCAGGCGATTTGGAACTGGGTGCATCCCTTGATGGTGGGCGAGTGGGATGGCCTAGTAGATGAGGCCCTACCACCTCATTCCTGCCTTACCCTGTCTCTGGTCTCCTTTGCGATCTGGGCAGTGATCGACTACGACGACTCCTCGGCTTGCAAGTCCTCGGGTCTGAGGATCTCTGCAGCAGGTACGTGGCGCCTCCCCACCCTTCCTAATGAGCCTGCCCCTGTGGATTCCCCTCCCAAGGCTGTGCCATCTCCAGTCCCATCACGCCATCTTGGTTACACCCATGAGATCACACTGACCACACTGGATTCTGGCCTCCACTTGGGCTTGCTCTGCCTTGAGCTCTGTCTGCAGAACAACTAAGAATCAGGTCCAGGGCAAATTTTGAAACCCTGCTATAAGTTACAGGAATGACCGAAAGAACTCAGGGTTCCTGGCTCTGAGAAGGGAAGTCTGAATGGTCACCATCTTCAAATTTGAACTGTGGTCGACTACATGGGAGTCCAGCGACATAGCCATTACGCCAACTGCTGGTCCCAGGTAGCAGGGTTTTCTTCTCTTTGATGGGATTTAAACAAATGATGAATGGCCACTTGATTCCAAAGAGAATAGGGGGGTTTAACCAGGCGGCTACCCTAGGCAAAGCCTTGCTGATTACAAAATACTTTCTCAAACAGTTCAGGTTAGAGGGAATTTTTGGAAAGAATTGAACTGACATTGAATCCAAGGAAAAATCTGAATGCTAGTCTGCAGGAAGGGTGGAAACAGTACCATTTCCAAGACAGAGCCCCGCCGGGATGACTCCACTCCCAGCTCTCTGACTCTGGGCTTTACACTTCCAATTCTTTCCCAAGAGTCTGAAGGCTATTGGCAAAGAACATGGATATGACTTGCCCTGGGTCAGGCGCTTGGGTTCAATCCGCTAGTTCTCTCAGCGAATCACTCAGGAGAGTAGTCTCATGATCCAAACATAAAGCATTCAAGTACGGGGAAAAAAGTAAAACATACAGGAAACAAGAAATGGAAAATTATTTGTTGACAATTACATGTATGTTGATGTGCTTGATTGAGACAATATACAGTGTACTCTGGATGGAAAATCTCATTTTGTATGCTGTAATGATGTACAGTGAAGGAATGTAAATAAAAATATATATATATTAAAAAAAAACAAACATGGTGAGAGGCCAGCCATGCTGTGGGTATAAAAATTCTCAGAAAGGAGAGGTAGACACCCTTAAATGGTGTTTAAGATCCTATCCAAACCCGGGGCTCACTAACTCGGAGTCAAAAGTAATTTCCAGCAGATGATGTTGTCTCATAGTTGGAAAGAGGTCAGTACTAATTAATATGCACTTGAAGGCATGAGCTTGAATTAAAGAGAGGGGACAGCAGGGGAAGAAGGGGTAGGTGGAGGATGAGTACAGAACACCGACCAACCCCCAGGCCTTGGTGGATGCCTACTGGGACCCTCATCTAGGACAGAGCTACCCTGGGCTGGGTTACTAGTTATACTGCATCTGTGTCTATGCGGGACTTCCCTGTGCCACCATGCAGTTTTCAAAATAAACTTCTAAGTTTTAGAATAGCTTACATTTATGTTTATAATACAGACTTTCCGTATATCCTACACCCAGTTTTCCCTTTTGTTTACACTTTAAATTACTAAAATGAAAAGAATCTGCGAGTTGGTTCAAGAGAGATTTAAAAACATAAACCTACCCCCATTCACACAAGGAAAGAGATGAACCTTCCAATTTCTTTCTTTTTTCGTAGAGGTTTTTTTCTTAGGGCATATGCTCACCTGAGAGAGAGACAGTGAGAAGGAAAGTGAAAAATCAACCCCAAGGAGGGACGGCCATGCCACAATCCCTTCTCCATTCTCCTCCCAAGATCATGGGCACTCACACATACGCACCCAGCATGAGTTTCAAGTCACCAGGTCTGGGACTTGAACCACAGTCGGCCATGTAGGAGTCCAGCAACGTAACCAGTATGCCATCTGCTGTTTCCCAATTTCTTTCTTTAAAAAAAAAAAAGAATAAGAGAGGTGGGACCTTTGGGAGGTAATTAGGTCCTGAGGTCAGAGCCTTCATAAATGGGACTGATCAGACCCCACAAAACTTGCCAACCCCTTCTACCATGTGAGGACACAAGAAAAGGAGCCATCTATGAGGGACAGGTCCTCACCAAACACTGACACCTTGACCTTGGAATGGTCAGAAATGGTCAGAAACAATTTCCTGTTGAGTGTAAGCTCAGTTTATGGTACTGTTATAGCTGTTCAGATGGACTAAGACACTATGGTACACTGTCACTAATCAACTACCATTGTTAATAGGTAGTAACTGGGACCAGCGGGTGGTGTGGTGGCTGAGGCAGTGGGTTCCTGCGTGGCCAACTGCAATTCAAGTCCTGGATCGGCAGCTTAAAACATGCCAGATGTGTGTGCGTGTGTGCCCAAAATCCTCAGAGGACAATGGAAGAGAGGGGATTATGGTGTGGCCATCTCTCTTAATGGGTGATTTCTCACTTTCTCTCTCTCTCTCTCTCTCTCTCTCCTGGTACACACAAGTGCCCTATATAAAAAAATCCAAAACAAAACAAAACAAAAATATAGGTTATTAACTGAACTCTATACTTCATTTGGATTGTATGAGTTTTTCCTTTCAGGATTTTGGGCAACATGCACATGCGCCCAGAATGAGGCTAAGCTGCCGGGTCCAGGACTCAAACTGCAGTGAACTACGTTGGAGGCCAGCAACATAATCATTACACCATCTGCTGGTCCCATGATTGCATAAGTTTTTCCTAATGACCTGTTTCTGTTCCAGGATCCTGTCTAAGGTAACTAAGTAAGAGGCCAGATAACTGTCGCAGAGGCCAGGGTTTACAATCCAGAGAGTAGGACATACTCCCTCCAAGGCTCCACTGGGAAATCCTTCTATGCCTCTTCAGCGTCTGCTGTCTCCAGGCAGTTCTTGATTTGCGGCATCGTAACTCCCATCTCCGTCTTCATCTTCACCGGGCCGCCTTCTTCCTGTGTCTCTGTATCTGCAAGTCTCAGAGCCTCTTCTTGCAGTTGTAAGGACACCCGCCATCTAGGTACTCCCTAAATCCAGGAGAATCTCGTCTCCAAGATAATCTCATTTTTTGAGAGGCTTAATTAATTCTATCTACAAGACCCTACTTCCAAATAAGAGCACACTCACAGGTACTAAGAGTTAGGACTTGGATTTATCTTTTTGAAGGGCACAACAGAACCTAGGGAATACCAAACTACATTTAGTCATCATGTCTCAATGTGACAACTTCTCGCGTTTTCCTATGACTGTCTTCAACAGTTTTGAGGCGTATAAGCCAGGTATTTATTTTATTTTATTTTAATTTTGCTAGAGGGCATGTATGCTTGCTGGAGGAAGGAGACAGAGAAAGAGAGAGAGAGAAAAAGCACTCTCCATGGGTGCCACAGTCTCCTTGTGGTTTGAGTCCTGGACCCAGCAGCTTGAAAAACATTCTGGGCATATGTGCGTGCATGTCCAAACACCTGAGAGGGCAGAGAAGGGATTGTGGCACAGCCACCCCACCAGGAGGTGATTTCTCACTTTCTTGCTCACTTGCTTTTTCTCCATCACAGGTTCTCATGGTCAAATAATTTGGAAGACAGTTCAGACCATATCTGCATGAAGCTCTGACAGGTCCACAGTAAAAACCACCACCCGAAAACCAACCCTGATTTTTAAAAATAATTTATTTATTTATTTATTTATTTATTTATTTTAAAAT
>NW_006159855.1:2676393-2679801 GCF_000334495.1 Tupaia belangeri chinensis | reverse complement strand
GATTTGAACCGCAGTCGGCTTGTGGGAGTTTAGCACTCTCAACCACCATGCCACCTGCCACTCCCCAACCCTGTCTAATTTTATTCTGCCCAGAGTTTTCCAAAGCTAATGGATCATGGAACCCCCTGAACACCTCATGGGATAGTGCTCCACGGGACACCAGTTTGGGAAGCTCCAAGGGGAAGGCAGTGGAAGAGTCTCTGAAAGCAGAGAAAAGGTTTCTAGGGGGCACTGGGCAGGGAAGCCACGGAGAGATGCTAACACCCAGGAAGAAAAGAAGGGAGGAGGTTTTGGATGTGGGGCCCGTGACAGATGAAAGAGTGCACGTGAGAGACCCAGAGGGGCGGGGAAGAGGGGACCAGAGCACTGTGTGGATGCACCAGAGAGAGAGGTGGAGACAGAAGTGGCTCTGAGAGCTCGTATTTGTAGAGGCAGGAAACGGGGGTGAGGAGCAGGGGCTTAAGGTGGGCGGCATCCTCCATTTACTAATGCCCAGCCATACTTGCCCCTCCACGCCTTCCCAGTGGCAGGATTGAGGTGAGTTTACTAGGGACTCTAGGAGAAGGGGGCCTGGCAAGGGAAGGTGTGGACAGATGCTTCCTGGGGAAGAAGCACCACCCCAAAATCAACTATGCACAGATCGTGTGGTTGTAAAATCGACAGCAGCTGTCCAGGGCTTCTGGGCTGAATTCCAGGCTGGTGCTAAAAAGCAAGCAGAGGTGGCAGCCTTAGCGGTCAGGCGGTGCAGCCCTGGGGAATCTGCTCCATGTCTCTGGTCCACACTTCCTCCCAGATCTGGTCCCCAAGCCTCCACTTCCTCCTCCGCTGATCACATCAGCCACAGCCATGCCGTTTCTGCCCCTCAGCCTGGTGCCAAATGCGCTCCCACCCCGCCCTGGCACCCTGGCCTTTTGTATGCTGTCTCTGTCGGTGCCCCAGAGGCCCAGGCCCTCACCTCTGGAAGGCCTCACGGCAGCACTGGTACACCTCAAAGCTACTGCTACTGAGGCTCGTGTTCAGGAGGGACGTGCAGTCGGCCACGGCTTCCCTGGGCACATAGAGGATCCCTGTGGGGGGAGCAGCGGGTGGGCAGACGCCCAGTGCTCAGCCCTCGACCTGGGCCAGCTGGAAAGTCAAGTGCCACGTACGGAGCCACCAGGCTGCACTCACCTGCCACACAGGCATTCACCAGGGACACACAGGCTCCCGTGAAGAGTGCCCGGAGCACGACCTGGGAGAAGTCGCCCTTGCGCTCAGGAACCATGGAGGCTGCAAAGGGACAGGAGTGCTCAGGTGGCCATTCTGGCCTTCGTTGCTGCCATGGTGACAGCCCTGGCTCCTTCTCTGGGCAGCAAGAGGGACAGACGTTGTCTTCATGACAGCGTTCTGAGCTTGAGAGTCCTCTGCGGCCTGGCTGGGCCCCAGGGTGTGCCTCATGCCTCCCCATGCACCGTGACTGGCAGATGCAGGAAGAGGACCTGAGTTTGGAATCAGGCAGACCTGGGGCCAAATACAGGCTCAGCTACTTCCCAGCTGAGTGACTTGGGCTATTACTTCAGACTCGGTTTCCTTCTCTGTAAAATGGTTGATTATATGCCCAGGTGGGGTGGCTACGAGGGGCGGAAATGTCATTTGTAGGAGGTTGAGAATGGTAGACCCTGACTCCCTAGGCCCCACCAAGCCTGCCTGTTTGTTGTGAGGGAAACAGGCGGGCCTAGCTTCAGGGACGAGACAGCGCTGATCCTCCCATCCCTCCCCAAGGTAGAACCCCATGGCCACTCCCGGCCACAGAGCAGCATGGCATTCTGGGCGGGGAAGGACCTGCAGGCCATATTGTTCAACTTTGCTTTAGATAAAGGGGGTAACTGACACCCACGTGCTGATCCCTGACTCGCCAGGATGGTGGGGAGGCCCCTGGAGGACTCACTCAGGCCTCCCAGCATGATCCCAATGGAGCTGAGGTTGGCAAACCCACAGAGAGCAAAGGTCGTGAGGATTTCGGCTCTGACCTGAAAATACAGAAGATGAATGAGGAGGAGCTCTCTTTGGGAGGTGGGAGCACCCCCATGACACCCAGACTCCAGGTGTCTGCCTATGTGTCCTTTCATCCTTCTGTGCTCGCCCTTCCCAGGGGCACACACCACTTCTAGGAGCTCAAACTGCACCACCTCAGAAACAGAGTCCCCTCTCTCATCCATCTCCAACCCCCTTATCTTCATTATCAGCCTTTCTGGACATGACACAGCTTTGCTCAGTCTCACTGTGGCCCTACTAAGCTCCATGCCAGGGTGCTTCTGGTTACCGTGCACACTCTCAGGCTACGAGCCCCGAGGTGCTATCGTGCTGAGAGTGGAGGAAGTGTGGCTTGCAGGGCAGAATAAGGGACTTGTAGCTCATGCAGCCTGGCTTCTAGGCTTGTCCCCAGCTATCATCAGCTTGAGCAAGTCAACGACCTCTTTGAGTTTCTCCATCCGGACTGTAGGAATAATAGCACATGCCTGGCAGGGCTGGCGTGAGGTCAGACAACAGGAGAGATGCCAGGCATACAGTAGGTATTTATTTATTTAAACTGGCAGTGGGCACATGTACTCTCTGGAAACAGAAAAAGAGAGAAAGGGAAAGGGAGAAAGCACCCTCCCCACCCTGCTGGGATTTAGGCCATGTGCACACACATGTGTTTATCAAGCCACTGGGGCCAGGACCCAAATCAAGACCAGCTCTGTGGGATGTGACTCCCTTAACCACTAGGCCACAGGACCAACAACACTGAAGTAAAAATGTAGAGAAGGAAGCTCTCCACTCTAAACAGCTGTTTAATCTCCTGGAAAGAAGGTGTTGGGAGCCAAGATGGTTTGGGGAAAAAAAAAAAAGTTTAGATCTATTCCTCCCACCATATACAAAATTAACTCTAGATTATTAAAGCAAATAAATATTAATACTTTAAGTAGAAAGTGATAGAAAATATAGGAAACTGTTTTTTAGAAACTGTTATATAAATAACTATTGTAGTTACAAGGCAGTATAATTACTCTCATTTTGGAAAGGAGCAAATTGAGGTCACAGAAGGGATGTAATCGAGGAGGTGCGCATGAGCATGATCCAGGCCAGCTGAGGCTGGGGGTAGACTGCACTGTGGTGTGGGGATCCCGGTGGGGTACTGTCTTTCTTTCTCTCTCTCTTATGAAAGAGATAAATAAAAAACTTTTTTAAAAAAGTATGAAAGAACAACAGCTGTTATTTTAGGATTGTAAGAATAAAGACAATTTATTCATTATCAGTACTGTTGCTAGCACTTGTATTCTTCTAGAAAGGTTACTTTTGGGGACCAGCCCTGTAGTCCGATGCCACATGGCTGACTGTGGTCTGAATCCTGGCTCCAGTATCTTAAAAAAAAAAAAAAAGAAAACA
>NW_006159855.1:2663774-2673638 GCF_000334495.1 Tupaia belangeri chinensis | reverse complement strand
TAGGCCCCACCAAGCCTGCCTGTTTGTTGTGAGGGAAACAGGCGGGCCTAGCTTCAGGGACGAGACAGCGCTGATCCTCCCATCCCTCCCCAAGGTAGAACCCCATGGCCACTCCCGGCCACAGAGCAGCATGGCATTCTGGGCGGGGAAGGACCTGCAGGCCATATTGTTCAACTTTGCTTTAGATAAAGGGGGTAACTGACACCCACGTGCTGATCCCTGACTCGCCAGGATGGTGGGGAGGCCCCTGGAGGACTCACTCAGGCCTCCCAGCATGATCCCAATGGAGCTGAGGTTGGCAAACCCACAGAGAGCAAAGGTCGTGAGGATTTCGGCTCTGACCTGAAAATACAGAAGATGAATGAGGAGGAGCTCTCTTTGGGAGGTGGGAGCACCCCCATGACACCCAGACTCCAGGTGTCTGCCTATGTGTCCTTTCATCCTTCTGTGCTCGCCCTTCCCAGGGGCACACACCACTTCTAGGAGCTCAAACTGCACCACCTCAGAAACAGAGTCCCCTCTCTCATCCATCTCCAACCCCCTTATCTTCATTATCAGCCTTTCTGGACATGACACAGCTTTGCTCAGTCTCACTGTGGCCCTACTAAGCTCCATGCCAGGGTGCTTCTGGTTACCGTGCACACTCTCAGGCTACGAGCCCCGAGGTGCTATCGTGCTGAGAGTGGAGGAAGTGTGGCTTGCAGGGCAGAATAAGGGACTTGTAGCTCATGCAGCCTGGCTTCTAGGCTTGTCCCCAGCTATCATCAGCTTGAGCAAGTCAACGACCTCTTTGAGTTTCTCCATCCGGACTGTAGGAATAATAGCACATGCCTGGCAGGGCTGGCGTGAGGTCAGACAACAGGAGAGATGCCAGGCATACAGTAGGTATTTATTTATTTAAACTGGCAGTGGGCACATGTACTCTCTGGAAACAGAAAAAGAGAGAAAGGGAAAGGGAGAAAGCACCCTCCCCACCCTGCTGGGATTTAGGCCATGTGCACACACATGTGTTTATCAAGCCACTGGGGCCAGGACCCAAATCAAGACCAGCTCTGTGGGATGTGACTCCCTTAACCACTAGGCCACAGGACCAACAACACTGAAGTAAAAATGTAGAGAAGGAAGCTCTCCACTCTAAACAGCTGTTTAATCTCCTGGAAAGAAGGTGTTGGGAGCCAAGATGGTTTGGGGAAAAAAAAAAAAGTTTAGATCTATTCCTCCCACCATATACAAAATTAACTCTAGATTATTAAAGCAAATAAATATTAATACTTTAAGTAGAAAGTGATAGAAAATATAGGAAACTGTTTTTTAGAAACTGTTATATAAATAACTATTGTAGTTACAAGGCAGTATAATTACTCTCATTTTGGAAAGGAGCAAATTGAGGTCACAGAAGGGATGTAATCGAGGAGGTGCGCATGAGCATGATCCAGGCCAGCTGAGGCTGGGGGTAGACTGCACTGTGGTGTGGGGATCCCGGTGGGGTACTGTCTTTCTTTCTCTCTCTCTTATGAAAGAGATAAATAAAAAACTTTTTTAAAAAAGTATGAAAGAACAACAGCTGTTATTTTAGGATTGTAAGAATAAAGACAATTTATTCATTATCAGTACTGTTGCTAGCACTTGTATTCTTCTAGAAAGGTTACTTTTGGGGACCAGCCCTGTAGTCCGATGCCACATGGCTGACTGTGGTCTGAATCCTGGCTCCAGTATCTTAAAAAAAAAAAAAAAAGAAAACACACCAGATGCACATGCATGCCCAAAGTCCTGACAGAAATAAGGAATGGGGAGAAAGGAATATGATGTGACCACGTCCCAGTGCGAGGCGCTTTCTCTCTATATATATATAGTGAGTACATACATCCTCTGATTTTTAAAAGGGGTGAGGGATAAACACTTTAAAAAAATAGAATGTTAATTTTAAAAGAGCTTGTATGACTTTTTACAAAATTTTGTTTTTATGCCAGAAGGGGCATGTACATGTACGCAACAGAGAGAGATTGAGAAAGCAAGAGAAAGCACCCCCAACAGGGCCTTCTTACTCCAATCGTCCACCCCATATGCAGCAACAGGCTGGGCCTCAGAACCCTGGCCGGCTACATGCAATCCACCTTCTTTTGCATGGCATTTAACTGCTGAACTATGGGGCTGGCCCTTCATAGTTTTAAAAAATAAATTTTAACAGAAAGAGCTAGCTTCTGAACAAAATCCAATTTATCTGCAAAGGATATGGAGTGAGGTGCTGCTGTCTCACTCACCCTCTGAGCTCACTGGATGCTCACAGATATTCTTCTGGGGTGAACCTGGCAAGTGTTACACACCCATCTCCCAACAGACGAGGCAAAGTGCAGCAGCTAACTCACAGCAAATGGTGGCCCAGTGAGAGCCTGGGTTTCAGAGTATCTCAAACACTTCGATGAGCCTCGAGAAAAATGGCAGTGAAGCCTGAAGCTGTCCTATCTCCCAGGACAGCAGGATGTGGGAGGTTAAGGCCATCTCAGTGTGTCTCAGCCAGGCCAGGGAGCCAAGAGAGCTGCTGCCAGGAGACCTCAGGAAGAGCCGCGCCACCCTGCTGCAGGGTGGGGACTGAGACACTCACCGAGATCCACTGCTTCCTGGCGCCGACCCACTCCTCAGCCCCCGCCAGGCGGCGCTGCTTATACTTGGAGAGTTCCTGATAGGCCACAAACTCATTCAGAAATAACTTGATCCCCAGCAGCTCGGCCACCACTGGGCAGTCCTCCCAGGCCACACCAATCAAGAAGGCCACGGGCCTCAGGACGTAGGAGCAGATGAGCTGAGGGCCAGAAGAGAGCCAGAAAAGCAGTGAGGCCCGAGGGCTGGGTGCCCACCTACTGCCTACCCCACCCAAGGCCATCTCCTCCCCAGGTTGAGACGGGCAGCCGGACTCAGACCTGGAAGCTGAGCCCTTGGATGTCCACCAGGTCGCCCAGCCAGGAGAGGGCAGCGTTGATGAAGGCCAGCAGAGCCAGGAAGGCAATGAGGTTGGCAGCAATGTTGGCTACAACCCTCACAGAGATGGAGGCCCCACTGCTGGCTGCTTCTACCAGGTTCTGGGCATCTCTGTGGTTGGGATCAAGAGCAATTGTTATTGGCCTGTCCCCACAAACATCAAGGGTTTCCATGCATAGGCTCAAAGAGAAACCTTGGACAGAGCACTCTGGAGGGTCCTCATCTCCTGTCGCAGTCCAGAGGCAGAAGGTGAAGCTGAAGATTGGGAACTCTCACATGGAGGTGTCCAAGACAGCAGCCACCTGTGGCTTTCGTCTACCTAAAGGGAGGCTGTCTAGAACTAAGTTGTGCTGTAACTGAAATACACATCAGCTTGTGGGGATTTACTATTTAAAAATGTACACCCTCTCGTTAATAATTTTTATATTGATTACATATTAAAATGAATGTTTTGGAGGGTTAAATAAAATATTTTAAAATTACATATTTCTTTCTTGCCTTTTTGCTATAGGGTGCATGTATTCCCTAGAGACAGAGTGAGAGAGGAAAACTGAGAAACCACCCCCTGGGGGTAGCCATGCTGTAATCCCTTTTCCTCCATTCTCCGCTCAGGATTTTGGGCATATATGCACATATGCCTGGTGTGTTTTTCAAGTTACCAGGCTCAGGAATTGAACCGCTTAGTCGGCCGTGAGGGATCCGCACCCTAGCCTCTGTATCACCTGCCGAAGCCTTTTCTATGACCCTCCTCAACACGCACATACCAGGCCACACCTCAGAACCAGGCCTTACTCCCATTCCATGACCAGTCTACTGCCTCCTGCTGGTCAGAGTCTGGAAATTGAGATGTAAGAACTGGAGTCTGTGCGCTTGCAAGTGAACCCTCCGGAGGGCAGGCAAAGAGGAGAGGTTGGCTGGGCTGGTGGGAGGCAGTGAGGAGCAGAGAGAATGGGATCTGCTCTAATTTACTCCCCTCCCACACGCTGCACGCTGCACGCTGCACACTGCCCCCCATGCAGGCCCTCCAGCTGAGCTCACCCGTAGGTCAGTTTCACTCCTTCTTCACTCTTAAACTTGGACTCCTCCACTTCCGGGTACGCGAGCTTGGAGAGGGCCAACGCACAAGGGGCGGCCATCACGGAGGCAGCGATCAACGAGGCAGCATCGATCTGCAAGATTCAGAGTGAGGGTTACAGGAGGATGGTCGGAGGAGATGGCAGGGCCAAACCTGCGGTGGCAGGAGGACGTGTATACCCTGCCCCACTGACGTCGTCATCGGCACTGCTGCTCTTACCATTAGGACTGATGGTAAGATCTTTCTTTTTCGGAGAGGTTTTTGCTATAGGGCGTGTGCGCTCGCTGGAAAGACAGAGAGAGACAGAGAGACAGAAAGCGAGAAGTCACCCCCCCAGGGGGATGGCCACGCCGCAATCCCTCTCCTCCATTCTCCTCTCGGGATCTTGGTCACACACACTCGTGCCTGGCGTGAATTTAAGCCACTGGGTCTGGGATTCGAACCACAGTCGACTACATGGGAATCCAGCAACATAGCCATTACGCTAACTGCTGGTCCCAAGACCTTTCGTGAGTAGAGGGTGACAGGCTATATGGACAGGACCTCTCAACTCTCCCCAGTACCTCTGAGAGTTAGGCAGGGCAAGTATTATTACCCCCTTTTACAGAAAAGAAAACTGAGGCCCCAGAGGATTCAACATGACTTGCTCAAGTCGAAGAAGGGGAACGAGAGCCTATCACATTTCGTGGCTCCAAGTTCAATTCCCTTTTCCCTTTTAGGCTGTCTCCCTTTGACCACCTGAGGGGTTTGCGATGGCTTCAGACAAAACTCCAGAGTCTGAGAATTGGGATGGATCTACGCGGTATCCCAGTTTAACCTGAGTGCAGGCTATGCACTAGCTGCGCGGAGCCAGGGTGAGTCCCTCCTGTGTGCTAACCCGCCCACCTGACCACTGTGTTGCTTCACTAAGCTGGGCTGCCTGCCAGGGCTCGTCGGACCCGTTCCCGGATCCTGGTCTGGTAAATACAGCTATTAACCTGTGCTTTGAAGCAGCTCGTTCCCAGTCGTCGGTCATGACAAGCCCGTGTGCACGTACCATAGCCCGTGGTCTGCGCAAACCACAGAGTGCTGTCTGGAGGTACAGAACACTGCTCCACAGACATGCAAAGGCTACACGTCCTGCTTAAGACTTGCTTCTGTGGGGCCAGCAGTTAGCGTAATGGCTATGTCGCTGGACTCCCATGTAGCCAACCGCAGTTCGCGTACCGGACCCGGTGGCTTAAAACTCATGCCGGGCGCGTGTGCATGTGTGGCCAAGATCTCGAGAGGAGAATGGAGGAGAAGGGATTGCGGTGTGACCATCCCCCCTGGGGGATGATTTCTCGCTGTCTCTCTCTCTCTGTCTGGCGAGTGCACGCACCCTATAGCAAAAAAAAAAAAAAAAAGGCTTGCTTCTGTACAGATGTTCCCCTAATAAACCTGGCGAGGGAACTCCTCCCTTCAGGGAAGGCCAGCACACCACTCCTGCAGTTAGGAAACTTTCTCAGGCAGTCTGTCTCTAATGGCTGCCCTTTGGCCCTGAGAGCAACACCATAAAAGTTCTTCCCAGCAAGATGGAGGAGCAACCATGGCCCCTGGATCTCCCTTCCGGGATTTGATCATCACTGTGGCCCAAACACTGTAGCCCAAACCCTTTGCTTCCCTGTCTTTCTCCACAGGATAGATGAGATACTTCTTTTCTCCCACTACCATCTCCCAGTGCGGGAATGGCTAAGGATTTTCTGGCTGCCATAGAAAACTGGTTCTCAAGGGAAAGTGCCCACAAAATTGCATAGAGATTATAACCACAAGTATAGGGAAAAACAACTCTAAAACCATGTATAAAAAGAAGATGGGGGACCAGCAGGTGGCGTGGTGGTTAAGATGCTGGACACTCTCACATGGTCAGCCACGGTTCAAGTCCCAGACCTGGCAGCTTGCTTTCTCACTTTCTCTCTCTCTCTGTCTCTCTCTCTCTCTGACTCTGTCCTTCTCTGGTAAAACTTTAAAATAAGTAAGTTAAAGTTAAATAAAATCATTCTTCAAAAAATTAAAAAAAAACAAAAACACGAAAAGAAAATCATGCAGGGCCAGTGTGTGTGTGCCTAAAATCCCAAGAAGAGAATGGAAGAGAAGGGAATGTGGCATAGCCATCCTCCAGGGGGTGATTCCTCATTTTCCCCCTCTTCGTTTCTGTTTCTCTCTAGGGAGTGCACATGCCTTATACCAAAAACCTAAAAAAAAAAAAAAAAAATAGAACAAAGACAATCTGGGAGCTTGGAGGAGAGAGCTGGAGGAATTCAAGGGATGAGGGTGGAGCCAGAGGCACTGGGAGGAGCTGGGCCTGGGAGAAAGCCCTGGGGTGGTGCACTGGCAGCTGAGAGCCTGGTGGGGGCAGAAGAGAGCTTTCTCTGGAGACTAGAGGATGAACCAGAGGCTGGAAGGAGCAAAGGAAGGTCTGTTAGGTGCTTTTTCCTTGTGACAGCTGTGGTTGCAGCCTGGGGCTTCCAAACCAGAGGTTGTGAACATGGCTGATCCTGGCTACCTCGGCTCATGTTGTGGAGACTCAGGAAAATGAGTATTAGAGTGCATGTCCCCGCTGGAGAGACAGATAGCAAGAAATCATCCTCCAGGAGGGATGGCCATGCCACAATCCCTTCTCCTCCATTCTCCTCTAGGGATCTTGGGCATGCGCACACATGCCCCTCGGCCTAAGCTTTAAGTCACCAGATCCAAGACTCAAACCACAGTCGACCACGTGGGGGTCCAAGTACATAACCATTACGCCATCTACTGGTCCCAACAATGGTTGTGTTTTTTTTTATTTTTATTTTTGGAGAGGGTTTTTGTTTTCTTTTGCTATAGGGCGTGTGCGCTCACCAGACAGACAGACAGACAGACAGAAAGCGAGAAATCACCCCCCCAGGGGGGATGGCCACACCGCAATCCCTTCTCTTCCACTCTCCTCCCAGGTCCGGGACGCGAACCATGGTCGACTACGTGGGAGTCCAGCGACATAGCCATTACGCTAACTGCTGGTCCCCCAACAATGGTTGTTTTTAAAGGTTTGGATCGCGGCTCTGAAATTGGACAGTGTGGAGAAACACATCATGGTCAGTAAGATGCACGTACATTTAGGAGCAGAGGAAAGCCTTGAGCTCCGAGAGCATGTGGGGGGAAGGAGGGGGAAAGGAGTAGGACAGATGCCTGGACACAGCCTCGGGGCAGGGCTGTGGAGACATGAGCAGACCTGAGCTCAGATCCTGGCTTTTGAGCCTCACGTTCCTCACCTGTAAAATGGAGATTCGAAAACACCCAGCACACGGTCTTGTACGTAGCAGGCGCTCAGTAAGTGGAACGCTCAGGAACTCTCCTCCCAACCCACCATGGCTCTGTGAGATGCCCCCAGTCCTGCCTTGCCCAGAGGAAGACCTCTCACAGCACAGTGGTGGGCTTCACATACAAGAGAGAAGATCCCAGTGCAGCCCTGGTCAGGAGCTGTGAGGGGCTCCCACAGAGGTGGGTGTCAGGTCTTCGGCACAGCCGAACAGAGGGAAGACTCCACCTACCCCGAAGGAGATGTAGGCACCCAGCAGGCTGCCGGCGATGGTGGCGTAGCCTCCAGTCATGACGACGTGGACCTCAGAGAGTGTCATGTCTACCAGGTAGGGCCGGATCAGCAGAGGCGCCTCGGTCTACACATAAGAAAGATCAGCTGAGCAGGGCAGGAGTGAGTGGGCACCACCCCTATACCCTGTCCCCTGCTTAGGGGGTGCAAAGGAGTGCCGGGAAGAGATGTGGGGAGGGGAACCAGCAGTTGGCATAATGGCTATGTCACTGGAGTCCCATGTAGTCGACTGAGGTTCGAGTCCTTGACCCGGTGGCTTAAACTCATGCTAGGCATGTGTGCGTGCGTGCCCAAGATCCCGAGAGGAGAATGGAGGAGAAGGGATTACGACCTGGCCACCCCTCTGCTGGGGGTTGATTTCTCATTTTCTGTCTCTCTGTCTCCCTCTGTCTTTCTGGAGAGCGCTCATGACTATAGCAAAAAAACTCTCAAAAAAAAAAAAAAAGAAAAGAAAAGAAAATACGTTTTTGGAAAGAAGGGAGGGGAAAGCTGTACTGGAAAGAACCCTGATCAGGAAGGAGAAAGCCTGGATTCTAAATCCTAGCCTAGACTTGTAGGATCTCGATCAAGTCATTCCCAGTCCCTGCACCCCAGCTTCCCTCTGAACAGAACAAGAAACACGGAGCCCATCTGTAGGATTTGCAAGTCTCTAAGCTGGTAAAGACAGCCCAGAGCTAGAGTGACAGGAGGTGTCAGACGGCTGACGTCCTCCGTGGCATGATCCAGGCAAAGAGAGTAGAACCCCAAAACGGAGCATCCCCAGGGCAGCCGACGTGGGTGACCTCAGGAGAAAGTTGAGACAGCTTCTCCTGAGATGGAATCCGAGCTCCAGGGACCCAGGGCGCCCACCCTGTTTGGGGAAGCTGCAAGTGAACATGAGGGCGGGAGGTGGCAGGACTCACCTGGCTCACGAAGATGTTTCCAGCCACGCTCAGGGTCTCAGTGGCTGTGGTACCCAGGGTGATTTGCATCAGCCAGGCGATCTACAGGGAAGCAAGTGCTCTTGGCGGGCTGGCACAGGCACCCCAAGTCAGAGAGAGTCGACACGTAGCCCAAGAGGGCGCCCTGTACCTCCATTTCCCCAAAAGGCCCAATCATCTCCTAACGCATCTCCTACTGCTTCCCAAGGCCACCCATCCTACCTTAGGAGGCTCTGGTCCCTGGAACAAAACTTCTAAAATGTCTGTGCTCCATCTTCATGCAAAAAAAAAAAAGATTCCCTTGCCAAATGTGTTTGAGAATTGCCAAACACACACACGTTGGTTACCGATGCACATTAGCTTACCAAAGGTTCTACAAGGTCCTGCCTGAAACCCGTTTAACTTTATTTAGCAGAGTTTCTCCAGATTTTTGACCAGGAGATCCTTTTACCTAGTAACATGTGGAACTAGAGTTTTTTGGAAAAGGCTTGGGAAACACTGTCTTGGATCAAGTTGAACTCTGTTTCTTGCGGCTTTCCCTTCACTGCTAGGACCTCTCAGACTGCCCTTTCCCTAATCTCCCCTCACGTCTTCCCCTCTTGCAGGCCCATCGTTCCTCACTCCTTCGGCCACTCTGTGGAGGGGATGGTTTCAGGCCCTGCTGCTCTCGGCTTAGAGCTCACTCTGTCACAACCCCTCGGTGTAGCACATTCCCCAGAACGCATCCCTCGTGTGATGTCCTGTGTGCTTTATTTATTTTATTTTTTTGAGAGGTTTTCGCTATAGGGCACGAGCACTCACCAGACAGAGAGAGACAGAGAAAGAGAAAGCGAGAAATCACTCCCCGGGGGGTGACCATGCCGCAATCCCCTCTCCTCCATTCTCCTCCCGGAATCTTGGGCACACACGCACACACACCCGGCGTGTTTTAAGCCACTGGGTCTGGGACTCAAACCACGGTCGACTACGTGGGAGTCCAGTGACATAGCCATTACACTAACTGCTGGTCCCACCCTGTGTGCTTTTAACATACCCACAGTTGTTTTTGTATTTCTGGAAGCCACCTGATGATGTTGATTTATTCTGAGCTCAGTCGGCTAAAACTACAGACTCTTCTGCCAGGACCCAAACTATCCAATGGTGCCCAATGCTGTCTACTATACCCTGGTTTTCTGCAGCAGATTTTATGAACATAAGTGCAGAATGTGACATTTACACCAGCTATGTCTGGTGAGCGTGGCCCACTATGACAGTCTCTCAAGATATTTTTGGTATAAAAAAGTCTC
>NW_006159855.1:2659947-2663754 GCF_000334495.1 Tupaia belangeri chinensis | reverse complement strand
CCTCAAGACTTTTTTTTTTTTTGGAGAGGTTTTCGCTATAGGGTGCATGCGCTCGTCAGACAGACAGAGAGAGACATAGAGACAGAAAGCGAGAAATCACCCCCCAGGGGGGATGGTCACGCCGCAATCCCTTCTCCTCCATTCTCCTCTCAGGATCTTGGGAACGCACGCACATGCGCCCGGCATGAGTTTAAGCCACCGGGTCCGGGACACGAACCGCGGTTGACTACGTAGGAGTCCAGCAACATAGCCATTACACTAACTGCTGGTTCCCAAGACTTGAACCTTCCCTCCTGCTAACATCACATTGGACTTTGGTGTCATTTCTCTTTAGTACGGTGACAAGAGACCCTATGAGAGAATGTCTGGTTAACGGTCGACTCTGGAAGGATGGGGCCCTAGAAGCAGAGAATTCTGGGAGAGTAAGGACTTCAGGTACAAGGGATTCTGGGAGGACATGGACCCTAGGACCAGGGAATTCTGGAAAGTCAAGGCAGAAGCAAAGGATTCTAGGAGAGCGTGGACCCTGGGATCCAGAGATTCTGGGAGGCTGTGCACCCTAATAGATTCTTAGAAGGTAAGGACCTTAGGAGCAAAGGATTCTGGGGTAGTGTGGCCCTAGGAGCAGAGAATTCTGGGAGGGTAAGGACCTCAGGTGCAAGGGGCTCTGGGAGGGCATATAGACCCTAGGGGCAGGGAATCCTGGGAAGTCAAGGACCTCAGAAGCAAAGAATTCTGGGACAGGATGGACTCCCCCCCAGGATCAGGAGCAAAGGATTCTGGAGTGGCATGCACCTTGGAATCAGGGGATTCTGGGAGGGTGACAACTCGAGCAGAGGATTCTGGGAAGGGCTGGGTTTTGTGAGCAGAGGATTTAGGGAGGGTTTGGGCCCTGGGAGCAAAGCAATCAGGGAGTGTGAGCCTGGGAGCTGTGACTCTGGGAGCCCAGGCCACGGTCATGGAACTCACCTTCAGGATCACCCACTGCATGAGGCCCGCATAGTAGAGAACTGACATGACACAGCTAAAGAAAACGATGATGGGAAGAACCTGGAGGAAGAGAGTGCAGGGCTCAGGTCAGAGGCAAGGAGGGCAGGACTCACACGGCCCATCCCAGAAGGCCCTGACACTCAGAACCTGGCAGGATCGGGGAAGGGGCTCTGAGCTCCGTGCAGGAAACGACGGGAGCCCCACACCTGGGCCTGCTTTGGAGGCACTTCTGGCATTGAATGACCTCTGATGACCATCTGCCAGGCTGCCCTCCCTCTCATCACTATGGGGGATCAAATGCCCACCTCTCAGGGGGCCATGAGGGTTAAAGGCACTGGCTCAGGGCCTGGCAGCTTGCACGGTAGAAAAGTTGGAATACACGTGTTTTAAGTTTATTTCTTTCTTCCATGAGAGAGAGAGACAGAGAGAGAAAGACAGAGAGGGAGAGAGGTACCATCAACAGGGTCCTCATGCTGCAATCTACCCCCATCCCTGGCCAGCCCAGATCACTGGCACAGCGTGCCAATATGCGAACCAGGGACCTCCTGAGCTGACTTCAGCATCTCAGGGCATTCGTGGCTTTACGGCTGTGGCCAGCGAGGGACTCGGAATATTCACAGCACAGAAACCAGCCTGGAAGGCAGTACTCCCACATTCACAAGGACTTGCCTACGTGTGCTGGGACCACGGACATTTTTTTCTTCTCTTTCTGCATTTCTCATCTGTTTCTAAACTTTCTACAGTAGGTGGACACTTCTCAAGGAGGTGGCACACAGGCAGGGGAGAGACTGAAGGAAGATCACTGGTTTGGCTTGGAACTTGCTGGATTTGAGATACTGGTGGAACATCCGAGTGGAATGTCGAGTTGTGGGATGGGCATTTGGATAAATGGGTCAGGAGCTGACAGGAGAGTTTCTGGCCAGTCCACAGAGGTGCATGAGGCAGGGGACCGGCAGGTGGCATGGTGGTTAAGGGCGCTGGATTCCCACATGGATGACCACATTGAGTCCCGGACCTGGCGACTTGCTTTCTGACTTTCCCTCTCTCTCTCTCTCTTACACTCTATCCCTTTCTGGACAAATGAAAATAAATAAATAAAGTTAAATTTAAAAAGAATTATTTATTTTCATTTGTCCAGAAAGGGATAGAGTGTAAGAGAGAGAGAGAGAGGGAAAGTCAGAAAGCAAGTCGCCAGGTCCGGGACTCAATGTGGTCATCCATGTGGGAATCCAGTGCCCTTAACCACCATGCCACCTGCTGGACCCCTGTTCCATGAACCTCTATGGGCTGGCCAGCCCCAGTAAAATAATTCTTAAAAAAAAAAGATGGAGTCAGCAGTTGGTGTAATGACTATGTCGCGGGACTCCCATGTAGTCGACCATGGTTCTGGTCCTGGACCCGGTAGCTTAAACTCACGCTGAGTGCATGTGCATGCATGCCCAAGATCCCAAGAGGAGAATGGAGGAGAAGGGATTGCAGCATGGCCATTCCCCCTGGGGGGTGATTTCTTGCTTTCTGTCTCTCTGTCTCTCTCTTTTTGGTAAGCGCATGTGCCCTATAACAACAATGAAAAAAAAAAAACAGCTCTCCAAAAAAAAAAAAAAGTATGTAGGACAGATACAATTCCCCCAGATACTGCCCTAAGAGAAGAGCACAGGTCAAAGACAGGGCCCTGGGGCCAAGGTCAATGTACGGTAAGAGGATAGAGGAGTCAGTAAAGGAAACCAAGAAGAAACACCCAGAGGTTGGAGGACATCCAGGAGAGGGGTGTGACAGAAACCGAGGGCCAGGAAGAAGTGGTCAGACAGTGCCTCTGAGAGCTCAGGGAGGGTGTTGACTGAATTGGGCCCTTGGGACTTAGCATTTCAGGGGTCTCTGGAAACCCCAGTGGGAGCAGTGTCAGAGGAGGGGTGGAGCCAGAGGCTGATGTCAGTAACCCAAGGAGGAACAGGAGGAAGCAGAGACTCAGAATGGCCAACCCTTCCAAGGAGCTGAGCTGAGGAGGGCATTTGGTGGCATGGTGGCAAAAGGTGACAGTCTGCAAGGCGGACTGTCACTCCACACAGGAGGGTTCCTCTCTGACTGTGCCAGGCATTCACGAGCCCGTGGTCCAGGGCTGGCTGGCTGCACATCAAGACCTTATCAGGGGCTCTCTCTCTCTTATGGAAGAAATAAATAAAAATTGAAAGAAAAAAAAAAAAAGCAGCAGCAGGAAGCAAGAGGAGCCACTGCTGGAAAGGGCAGGGAAAATGGAAAGGTTGTTTTTGTTTTTTAAGAGGGGAGAATCTTGCGCAACTCCATTTAGGCTGTGGCTCAGAATGAATCAGATTACAGAACGGTCCCCACGAGAGGAGAGTGCCTGCCCGGCAGAGCTGGCTGTGATGAGAAGCAAGCCCAGGTGCTTTCCCTTCCCCTTCCCAGGGCCTCGACGGGGTTTATCTGGACTTGCTCCATTTGACATCTCTGTCACCAAGGTCACTGCTGTGGCGGACGGGGGGGACCTGCCAGGGAACGCAGAAATGCTTTTCCTGCCCCGTGACTGCTCGCTAGCTGCCTGGGGCCGGGAACGCCCTCAGCACGGGGTGTGATGACATCACCGTGCTCGCCCCGGGGCTGAGACGCAGCGAGGATCACGTACTGTCTAGACTGCCGTCCAGTTGCTCATGTGAGGGACTGCACAGCAGCTGGCGGCCTGCAGGACAGAGCCAGGAAGGACTGTCGGAGTGGCAGGACCGGTGGCTGCAGAACTGTGACCGTCTCCCAGTGGCAACCAAGAGACACGTTCAGTCTGCGAGAGGGGGTTTTTGGGGTGGAAAG
>NW_006159855.1:2643776-2659167 GCF_000334495.1 Tupaia belangeri chinensis | reverse complement strand
CATCTCTGTCACCAAGGTCACTGCTGTGGCGGACGGATGTCACCTGCCAGGGAACGCAGAAATGCTTTTCCTGCCCCGTGACTGCTCGCTAGCTGCCTGGGGCCGGGAACGCCCTCAGCACGGGGTGTGATGACATCACCGTGCTCGCCCCGGGGCTGAGACGCAGCGAGGATCACGTACTGTCTAGACTGCCGTCCAGTTGCTCATGTGAGGGACTGCACGGCAGCTGGCGGCCTGCAGGACAGAGCCAGGAAGGACTGTCGGAGTGGCAGGACCGGTGGCTGCAGAACTGTGACCGTCTCCCAGTGGCAACCAAGAGACACGTTCAGTCTGCGAGAGGGGGTTTTTGGGGTGGAAAGGAAGCCGTGTTTTGGATTAAGTGGTGACTGTCTAGGGAGTGGAGGGGAAAGGAAGAGAAAAGAGGTGGCTCTGACTCGAAGGTGGGATTTTTCTTGCTAAGAAAGGCCTCACAGCCCAGGAACACGTTTCACCGAGCCTGCGGTCGGTTGGTGAAAAGGCAGAACGGGACAGCCCCTCAGGGAGTATTGCCAGGGAATTCAGGGAAGTGAGTGCCTTCGAGTTCCCTGCTGTGCCTCTGTGAGGCCCTGCTGTAGGCAGGTGCCCAGGGTGTGGTGACTCACAGCCTCAGCAACTCTGATGGCCATAACTGTCCCCACTTCACTGTGGGTGCTGGCTGTGTGCCCGAGGCTGCACACCTGCGGAGGCAGAAGTCCCTCCTGGCCACCAGGCAGGCTGCCAAGCTCCTGCAATGACCCCAACAAGGTCTCCCTGGGTGGCCATCCTGGAGGCTTATCCCGCTGATTTTCGGGACGCTGCAACCTGAATGTCTGCGTCTCCCCCAGGTCCATTCGCTGAAACCCAGTCCCCGAAGTGATGAGACTAGGAGGCAGGGCCTCTGGGGAGTGATGAGAGTGTAAGGGTGAAGTTCTCCTGAAGGGGGTCAGTGTCCTTATCAGAGAGGTTCTGAGGCTGGCCTGGTGGGCAAGGGACTTGTGTCCCATAGGGTCCATCACACAACTCGAATGGCGGCTTGAACAACAGCCCGGGTGCATGTGCCCGCATGCCCGGGATCTCGGGTAGAGAAATGAAGAGATTATAGCGTGACTATACGGCACTGGGGATGAGTCCTCCCTCTCCCTCTCCCTCTTTCTTGTCTTTCACTGACAAGGGCATACCTCCTCTACCAAATTAAAAAAAAAAAAAAAAAAAAAGTTGGCAGAGAGCTCCCTCGTCCCTTTGCCGTGTGAGGACACATTAAGAAGGGGCCTTCACCAGAATCTGACCTGGCTGGCACCTTGGCCTCTGACGTTCAGCTTCCAGAACTGTGAGAAAGAAAGCCCTGTGGTTTATAAGCCACCAGTCTGTGGTTTTCGTTAGAACATCTCAGACAGACAAGGGCAATCCCTTTCAAGGAAGAGCCGTGCACCCTGACAACTGCTGTGTACAAACAGCCCTTCAGGCTGGCCCTGCTGGAACCACAACTCGAGGAAGAAAGGAGGCCTGGCTTTTCCAGGCCAGTGGCTCTCTAGGCATGGCCCCTGGATGAGCAGCATCGGGAAATTTGCTAGGCATGTACATATTGAGCCCCACCCCAGAGTTTCAGACTTGATGATGAGAGCCGGAGATGGGGCCTTTCCGATGTTGCCGGTGCTGCTGGCCTGGACACCACACCGAGAACCAAGGTTCTAGTCTGGTCTAAACTCCCTGGAGGGAGCTGGGTCAGGGCTCTCTGAGCAAACCCCCATGTCCCCAGGCCCCCAAATACTGAAGACAATGCCCTGTCATCAGCCCCAGGTCACAATGAGCCAGAGAAACCCAGAGCTGGAAGATTCCTCAGAGGCAGCTGCTGCAATGTGCTCTGAGCCACCGTCACCCACAGATCACAGAAGGGTCTCCAGGTTCAGAGGCAGGGGTTCCTGGCTGTCCCAATTTCCTGTGTGTGCCATCCCTTCGCCCACAATGACCTCACCACTCTGCCCCCTCATGCCTGTATCTGTCTTACACACCAGAGAGACCTCGTCCGCCTCAACTGTCTCATCTCCCTCCTCCCAAAATCCTACCCTGGTCTCCATTTCTTCCCATTCTCGCCCCTGAAATTGTGCGAAGGTTACTGGCGACCCCTCAACACCAAATCCAAGGGCACCTTTCAGTCCTCATCTTGTTTCCCCTTTTTGTGTATGCAAAAAACGTGGCACTGTTGACCCCTGGGGATTGTGGTCTGCCCTGGGCAGATGCCTCGAACCCCCCCTGGAGCTGTAAGTATCTCCCCTCACCCTACATGTTCCCTAGGGAGAGTATCTGAGCAGTGCTGCTGAGCTAGATCGGTGGGTGCATGTTCTAGGGGCTGGAGCCAGAGTGGAAGGATGAGTGAGTGCTCACGGGTCAGCCAGACCCAGGAAGGATGGAGGAGGCGCTGGGGGAGGGCAGGGGTGATGTGTGTGGAAAGTTACCAGCAGAGAGATGGGGCCAAGGTGGAAGGATTAATCCACCTGAGACACACAGGAGGTGACTGCCACGTCAACTCCGTCAACTCCGCTGGCCTCCAGGCCCAGGGAAGGGTGAGGGCTCTAGGGAGACTCTACTTCCTGGAGAAGAGATGGGCTGGGCTGTGGCCCAGCAGGAAGCAGCCTGGGTTCTGAAAATGTGAGTGAGCTCAGAGAAGACCTCCCCAGGCTGAAACTGGCCAGAGGCCTTGGATGAAGTTCATATGACTCACAGAAAGAATGGAGAGAAATCTCGAGTCTACCATTGTCTTCTTTTTTTTTTAATTGTCAAGAGGGAGTTCGTGATCACTGGAGAGAGACAGAGAGAGAGAGAGAGAGAGAGAGAACCCCCTACAGGGCATGGTCACACTGTAACTGCTTTTCCTGCATTTCTCCGTCTTGTCAGGATTTGGGCACACAAACATGCATGGGTTTCAAGCCATTGGGGCCAGGATTCAAACCATGTGAGGATCAGCTCCCTTTATCACTAGGCTAAGGGGCTGCCCTATGTTGAAGAGCAACCTCTATCCAAGGGTAAGTCCCAAACTTGGAAAGTGTGTGTGTGTGTGTGTATGTGTGTGTGTGTGTTCATTTTGCTATAGGGTGTGGGGAGGTGTGTGTAAATTAAATTCTGTGAGAGTGAATTTGTGGCTCTTTTGTCTAATGTCAAAAGAGCCACATCTGGCCCAGCTCTGCTCGAATGCCATTGGCCAATATGCTGACCAGAAATTTGTCCAGGCGACAGGGCATCTGTGCCCAGGAAATTGCTAATGTTTGGCTAGGAATTGCTGAAGTTGGTTAATGATAAACTCAACTCCCTTCTTACTTCTCTCTCTCTCTCTTTTTTTGGAGAGGTTTTTGCTATAGGGCATGTGCACTCGCCAGAAAGACAGAGACAGAGCAGAGAGTGAAAAATCGCCCCCCAGGGGGGATGGCCACACCGCAATCTCTTCTCCTCCATCCTCCTCTCAGGATCTTGGGCACACACGTATATGCACCTGACGTGAGTTTAAGCCACTGGGTCCAGGACTCCAACCGTGGTCAACTACATGGGAGTCCAGCAACATAGCCATTACGCCAACTGCTGGTCCCTCTTACTTTTCTCTTATCTGAACATCTAATCTCAAAGTCTTTTGCTACCATTCATGTATTTAAAAATTATGAACATTATGCTTTCTGTATTTATTTTTTTATTGTTTGCCAAAGGGTATGTGAGCTCTCCCAGAAAGACAGAGAGATGGGGAGGAGACAGCACGCCTCAACGGGGCATGGTTGTGTCACAATCCTTTCTCCATCTCTTCCTCTTTGGGGGATTTTGGGCACGTTGACACATGCACCTGGTGTTTTCCAAGCTGCAGAGTCCAGAATTCAGACTGCGTAGTTGGCCATGTGGGATTCAGCTGCTCTAACTACCACGCCACGGAGCTCGCCTTGCTTTTTGTATTTAGAGGACAGACATACCACCACCGGTTCTCACAGCATGAGGATGAAAACATCCCTTGACTGGGAGCCAGTCCGGGGTCTCGCTCTGGTTCTGCCCTAACTGCCCAGGGACTGCAGCGCTCACCGCTCCTGCCCGGGCTGATGGACCACCTGGAACACGAAGGGAAACACTCGCTCCTCCCTAGTACCGATGGTCTAGGAACTTACCGTCCCCAAGGTGAATCCGGGAGAGATGCAGCTGGTGTGTATACATCCTTCCAGGCAGGGAGGGAAGGAGGGAGGGAACATGACTGACACACGCCAGGCAGCAGACCCGCAACTACCAAGAGCGACGTGGGGCAGGTGGGTGTTGGGAAGTGGACGGGGGACTCGCTCTGAGGACGGCAGCTGGTTGGCCTGCCAGCACCTCTTCCCAGCTTTTTGTTTGTTTGCTTAGTTTTGCTCTAGGGTACGTGTGCTCACTGGAGTAGGGAGAGAGCGAAAGAGAGAAAGAAATCATCTCCTGGGGGATGGCCATGCCACAGTCCCTTTTCCTCCATATCCCTCTCGGGATTTGGGGCAGGCACTCACGTGCCCTGTGTGTTTTTCAAGTTGCCCAGGTCCAGGATTCAACTCACACAGACATGTGGGATCCAGACGCCCTACCTACCACGCCACCAGCGGGCCCCTCCCCTGCTTCTTTGGCCAACGAGACTTCCACTTCCCTTTTTGAAACAGCCTACGTGCCTGTCGAACTGAGCCAGGCCCTGCACCGGGCATGCCAGCCTGTTCTCACCCACAACTCTGCCCAGGCTGTTTCCTCTTCCTGCCTCACTCCACGTGTCCCCATCTCTGCTGTCCTGAAGCTTCATGTCAGATGCCACCTCCTCAGGGGATCTTCCCCCCTGTTCCTGTAGGGACTCCTCACGCACTTTCATGTGTGCCTTTCTTACTGCACGGGGACCCCGCTGCTCAGGCAGGTAGAACCGCCGTGTTTATAAAGTGAGAGCAGCTAGGGCCAGCAGGTGGTTAAGGTGCTGGATTCCCACACGGCTGAACACAGTTCGAGTCCCAGACTTGGTGGCTTGAAACTCACACTGGGCATATGTGCATGCATGCCCGAAATCCCAGGAGTAGAAGGGATGGCAGCCCTCCCTGAGGGGGGCTTTTCCCTTCCTGTGTCACTCTGGTGAGTACACACGCCCTATAGTAAAAATCTCTCTTAAAAAAAAAAAGTGGGAACAGCCGACTGGACTCCTGAGTGTGGGTGGACACAGATGTCATCCTCAGGCAGATCTTCACTGCTCTTCCCTGAAATCTTGGGTGGCCCCACTTGGTTATGCTAATATGAAGGGAGGAGCCCTGTGTTACCCTAAGGGGCCAATGTTAGGGGGCCTTTGGGGCCTCCCAATATCCTCTCCACACAAAACTGGTGGGTGGGCAGATCTGCCCAGGGCCAGGAAAACTGCTGAGAAGACAGGACTTTGGTGCCCTCCCTTTCTTCTAAGGGCTGATCTTTCTAGAAGTCCTTGAGGGGAATGGATAGTCCCCAATCTGCTGGTACCATAGACACCGAGGTTCACTGGAGGTCAGAGTCAGAGGCAGGATGGTCTCAACTAACGACTCAGCTCAACACCAACCCCAAAGTCCTTGGCCAAGTCTCTGGCTTAGGCTGAAAACTTCCTGTGTCTAATACCCTAGCAGGTGGGGAGACTCTGGAACAGTGGCCAGAGAAAAGATAAAAAGTAGAAACTCTGGAACCCGTGCACGAGGTCCTGCATGACAGCTCTAAGGTGATGGTGGGCCGGGACATGCCACAGTGGGGAACACAGGTCTTCATGGTACCCTGGCACCAGTGGCAGAAAAGCAGGGCCAGGGGCCAGCAGGTAGCATGATGGTTGAGACACTGGAGTCCCACATGTCCCACTGCAGTTCGAGCCGGACCCAGTGGCTTGAACCTTACCATGGGCACTTGTGTGTGTGTCCAAGATCCCAAGAAGAGACTGGAAGAGAAAGGACTGTGGCATGGCCATCTCCCTGGGGGGTGATTTCTCGCTTTCTGTCTCTCTGTCTCTCTAGACCCTATAGCAAAAATCTCAAAAAGAAAGAAAGAGAAAAAAGAAAGGAAGACAGGAAAGAAGGAAGGAAGGAAGGGAGAGAGGAAGGAAGGAAAGAAAGCAGGGCCCACTTGTGGGGTGCGCAGGGCACTAGCTCTCTCTCTGCCTGGCATTCGGAAGTGGCACTTAAGCCTAGAGTGAGTCTTGGGACTTGGACGACTTGGGTGAGAGGCAGGAAGAGCAGGACTACACTGGAGTTCTTTCTGAAAAAGGCATTCAGGCGCTTGGGCAGTTAGTTGGAGAACGAAGAAATGTAGCCGCAGCCCCACCCAGGTCAGCGAAGTAGTCCACGGTAGCACACAGAGCTTCAGTCACCTGGCTTTAAGTTAGGGCTGGGGTTCTACCACTAGACCTCCAGGTCTTTGAAAGAGCATCTTTCTCTTGACTTTCCCTGTACTATTTTGCACTGTGGGGGTGCACAATATATTTTTAATGGATGGAAGGAAGAGGGAGGGAGCGAGAGAGAAAGGAAGGGACTGAAGGTCTCAGAGGGTGCGGAGGAGGGAGTGACGGATTGCAGCTGGCTAATAAGGGCCGGTTTCCTGGCAGAGGGAACCTGCCAGGGGCCTTGAGCGTATACCCTGAGAGAGCCTAAGGATTTCTGGAAATGGTCCAGCATAGGCCCAGAGTTTCTGCAGCATATCAGAGATCAAGGTCTCCAAAGGAAAGGCCCTCAACCCCAGCTTTTTGTCCTCAGCCTCCTAGAAATTCTATAATTTGGGGGCTCATCTTTAAGAAGAAGAACATAGAAATGTCTTACTTTTCCAAATGGTACAAAATCTAGTAACACCCTATCACCAGGTGATTCAGCATTGCTGGGCCCTCTTGGGCCTGAGGCTGGGGTTCCTCGGCTTCCCGGTAGCCAGCTTCCCGACAGGTGCCCTTCCCTTTATGTGGCCTGGTCCCTCAGCTCCTCCAGGCCCCTCTTCTCCTCCAGGCCCCTCCCTGCCCCTCGGCCTGCCCCACCCTCCACCTCAGCCCGGCCCAGCCAGGGTCTCTGACGCCCACCAGCCGGTCGTGGGTGGGTAGCCACTGCTAATGGCCTTTGGGACCCATAGTCGTGCTGACCTGAAAGGCAAAGACATCCCTGACTAGAGCTTCTCCAAACACGAAGCTGGAGCCGGCCTTGGTGTAGCTCAGGAAGACCTGGAAAAAAGAGAACAAAACAAAACGGGAGTGAGGCTCCGAGAAGGAGGGCGCTGGCCAGGGCGGCAGGAGAAACAGGCTGGGGCTAGGGGAGGAGCTGGCCTGCTCCTCATGGGGGTGAGGAACGCCTCCGCTGCCTTTCTGCCTCAACAGGTTGGCCCCGGACACAGTCATCGTGTACCCCCCCAACCCACCCCCAGTGTGTGGTGCCGCTGTGTGTCCCCTGGCAACATCTGCCAAAGCCACAGGTGGGCACTTGCTCCTTCTAGGCACATTCTCCACAAGAGAATCCTTTTTGGTCAATTTTATTTCTAAATATTTTTATTTTTAAAATTAATTATTGGGGCCAGCAGATGGCACGGTGTTTAAGGCGCTGGACTCCTGCATGGCTGACTGCAGTTCAAGTCCCTGACCTGGGCACTTGTTTTCTCACTTTCCTTTTCCTCTGCCTCCCTCTAGTCAAATTTTAAAAATAATAACAACAATAAGTAAAATTAAATAATTATTTTAAATTAAAAATAAATAATAACCGAAATTTAAAAAATTATTATTATTTTTTTAATTACCAGAAGGTACATGTGCTCTCCAGAGACAGAGACAGGGAGGGAGAAAGACACAGCCCCTCTCCTCTATTTCTCCATCAGGTCAGGATTTGGGGCACACATGTGCCACCAAGGCGGGGACTTGAACCACAGTCAGGAATGTGTGATCTATTTCCCTTAACCACTAGGCTCCAGGGCCAGCCCCCTCAATTTTAAAGAAATACCTGGGGGAGCCAGCAGGTGGTTAAGGTGCTGGACTCCCATACGACCCACTACCATTCAAGTCCCAGACCCAGCAGCTTGAAAATCACGCCAGGTGCACATGCATGCATGTCCAAAATCCTGAGAGGAGAATGGAGGAGAAGGGATTGTGGCATGGCCATCCCCCTGGTGGGTGCTTTCTCACTTTCCCTCTCTCTCTCTTCCTTTCTAGTAAGTGCATGTGCCCCTATGACCAAAAAAAAAAAAAAAAAGAAAGAAAGAAAAAAAGAAAAAGAAATACTTTGAGATGAGCATTGTTAGGACAATGGAGGAAGAGAATATACGAGACATGTCAAAGGTCAGGCCTTTGTGCTTGCTCTGACCCCTGATAACCAATGGCACCGTCTTTCCCAGTCATGTCTCCACCCCAGGCTTGTACCCTTGATGTTCAAGTCCAGCTGCAGGACTCAAATGGGAGAGCTGTGTTTAGGTCCTGAACTTGTGAGGTGACTATAGGGACGAGTCACTTCTCTTGGCCAGACCTCTCGTCTATAATACAGGGACGGTCCAGAGCAGCAGCTCTCAGTCTAGTCCTCCACAATAGCCACACAGATGTCAGCAGCGAGGCCAGCAGGTGGACACAGTCCCGACACACAGGATCCCCTGGTTTTACCCTACACAGAGCACATGCAAATGCAAGCTGACGTGAGGGAGGTGAGTAGGGAATTAACTCGTGTCCTCGATAATTTATATTTTAGAAAGGAAATCCACGGTGAGGTGGCGGTGCAGCAATAACGAAACTGGACCCACATAGGAAGAGTCCTCGGTGTATGTCCTGAGACCTCCCTGAGCACAGACCAGGTGTATGTGTGTATGTGACCCAGGCCATCTGAGGCTCGTGGCAGATGACGGAGTAAAGACCCTACTGGGGATTCTCTCTTTCTCTCTCTCACGGAAGAAATAAAACTTTTTAAAAAATATAAAATTTTAAGAAAGAAAATTGTAATGGTTACACAACATGTATGAACTTAATAGCACTTAAAAATAGCTAAAATGCAAGGTCAGCAGGTGGTGTAGTGGTTAAGATGCCAGACTCCCACATGGCTGACCATGGTTCGAGTCTCAGACCTAGAAGCTTAAAAATCACACCAGGGGGACCAGCAAGTGGCTTTGGTGGTTAAGGCGCTGGACACTCCCACACGGCCAACCACGATTCGAGTCCTGGACCTGGTGGCTTGCTTTCTCACTTTCCCTCCCTCTCTATCTCTCTCTGGTCAAATTAAAATAAATTAATAAATAAATAATTCTTTTTTAAAAAAATCACTCCAGGCGCATGCATATGTGTGCCCAAAATCTCAGGATGAGAATGGAGCAGCAGGGATTGTGGCAGGGCCATCCCCCTTGGGAGGTGATATCTCACTTTCTCTTTTACTGTCTCTCTCTGTGAGCACCTGTGCCCTATGGCAAAAATCTTAATAAAAAAAAAATGCTAAATGTTACGTATATTTCACAATTAAAATTTGAATAAAAGAGTATAACTTCAACAAACATTACTTTTAAACGTATGTATACACACATGCGCGTGCACACACACACTAAGTAAATTAATTGTGGGTTTTTTTCACACCTTTAACTGTAATCATTTTGAGATCACTGGTGCCTGCTGCAGGCCTCTCTGTCTGGGATCTCCTCCATATATGACTCAGTCTCTCAAAGCACCACTCTGGCTGGGTCGGCAGGGCCAGACGAGGAAAGCAGCAGCTGCTCTGCCCAGCCCCCAGCCGCCCACCTGGTCCAGGGCCCCAGTCCACACCTGCCCTCCTGCTCCCAGCCTTCCCTATGGCTGCACCCACCTTCCCCCTAACTCCATGGCTTCCCCTCCGTTTCTTGGCAACCTCCGATGCTCTGGGAGGAGGCCCATGTGCATACCTGGATCTGGTTGCCCAGCCACTGGAACGCGACGAACCCTGGTTCTGTTCTGATGACGAAGAGTCCAAGTGCAAACTGCATCCCAAGGCCCCAGAACACAGCCCGCCAGGACACCTGCCACCCAAAAGCAGGTCCTGGTGAGCTCAGTTCGCAGGGAATCCACAGGTTAACAGGATGGCGGAGACGACATAGGGCTGCTAAGGGGTGCCAGGAGCTTTGGGCCAGCTGTGCGGTTGGGGCAGACCCAGTCAGAGCCCTGGCCTGTTGCCAACAGTCACTCCCTGCCCTGGGCAGGGCGGGTGCAGCCTCGGACATGCCACGGCACTTAGACCCTGCGTCCAAGCTCGGGACCTGAGCTCCTGTTTCCTCTCCACTGAGTGTGACCTGTCTACCCAGCCTCCTCAGCTCCTCCACAGGCAAGGCCCACCCAATCTCATCTCCACTCATCATCTCCTGCGCAGAGGGGAGCAGGTTCCTTAGGGCTGCTGTTCATTCTCAGCTCTTAATGATCCCTTAGCAGTGACCCCTAAGCTCAGGGTTGCACTGCCAGCTCCTGCAAGGTGTGGCCATAGCCTGGGGGAGGTAGTAGCCACCCCAGGAAAAAGGAGAGGTCCTGATACCAGGGACTGGTTGCTCAGCCACAGACCACAGACGGGGAGAGAGAAAGAGAGAGGGTCTATCTGCCCAGACTGGCAGGCCCAACCAGGGGCGTGCAGGCAGGGACTCTGGAATGTGCAGATGGACGCTTTAGCTAGGCCTTGCTGCTGGGTTTCTGACTCTGTAGGTCTACGATAGGGCTATGAATTTATTTATTTATTATTTGCTTGTTTGTTTGTTTGTTTTGCCTTAGGACATGTGCTTTCACCAGGAAGAGAGAGAGAGACAGAGACGGTGAGAAGGAAAGTGAGAAATCACCCCCCAGAAGGGATAGCTATGCTGCAATCTCTTCTCCTCCATTCTCCTTCCAGGATCTTAGGCATGCATGCACATGCACCCGGCATGATTCTCAAGCCTCCAGGTCCAGGAGTCTAACCGTAGTCAGCTATGTGGGAATCCAGCAACCTAACCACTACACCATCCGCTGGCCCCATGAATTGGTATTTCTAACAAGTTCCACAGTGATGCTGAAGCTGCTGGCCTGGGGAGCAGACTTTGACAGCCACTATTTTACACCAGTGAGTCCAGGAAAGCCTTGGCTCCTCGGACAGTCTCTGGAACTCTGGTTCTATGTGCTCTGGGGTGGGAGGTGGCTCCCAAGTCTACAGACGTGACGACCAGGCTTGGACTGATCAGAGGACAAGAACACGTGGCCAAGGACACAAACGCCCCTCGTGCCTCTGAGTGTGCAAAGGCACCAGGCAGGTCTCCTGAGGCAGCACCCCCTGCCCTGCTCAGACTCCAGCTGAGGGAGGTGACAGCCCACGTGGGGGCTCGTCCTAGACTCCCCCTCACCAGCCTCACAGGAGCTGTCCTGATGCACACTGCTCTTGCTCTAGCTCTGAGCCCCCGGATTCACCCACCAGGCACATCTGCCCAGTCTGGGGGGCAGGAGAAAGGGGCTCCCGCTCACTTCTAGCCCTGGGCTTGAAGTTAAGCACTCACTGCGCTGCGATGCTTGGAGCAGGCAAAGAGGAGGAGGAGGAACATGCAGATCCCCACAAAGGACACCAGCTGTTCAGGCCGCTGGGAAGTGTCCAGAGACAGCCACAGGCCCAGGCCCAGGCAAGCAGCAAGGATGAGACTCCTGCAGGCAGAGGGGCAGACAGACAGCTGTCACTCTCATTCTCTACACCTCTACCTCACGTTCCCAACTCCTGTGTACGCGCACAGTAGCACCCAGAGAAAGGGTGCTCGGGACTGGGAGGAGGAGAGAGAGCACAGCACAGGGGATGGGGTGCCAGCTCTGGAGTCAGATGCTGGAAGTACTGGTCTAGCTATGTGACCTCAGGCAGATCACCTAGCCTCTCTGAGTTTCCTCATGGGTCAAATGAAACCAGAGACCCTATTACTCTAGGTTGCTGAGAAGATTAAATAAGAGGATATGGGGGCCAGCAGATGGCATCAGGGTTACATCACTGAACTTCCATAAGGCCAACCACAGTTCAAGTCCCAGACCTAGAGCTTTGAAAATCATGCTGGGTGCGTGTGCATGCGTGCCCAAGATCCTGAAAGGAGAATGGAGGAGAAGAGATTGTGGCATGGCCATGCCTCCTGGGCAGTGATTTCTCACTTTCCCTCTCACTATCTCTGTTTTTCTCTCTCTCTCTCCTTCTGTCTCCCAAGAGTACTTGGGCCCTAAGGCAAAAATCTCTTATTTCTTTTTTTATTTTTTTAAGAGATATTTTTGCCACAGGGCGTATGTACTCACCAAAGACAGAGAGACCAAAAGTGAGAAATCAACCCACAGGCGGGAAGGCCACGCTGCAATTTCTTCTCTTCCATTCTCCTCTTGGGATTTTGGGCACTCACGCACACACACACACGCCCAACGTAAGTTTTAAGCCACTGGGTCCAGGACTCAAACTGCAGTTGACTATGTATGAGTCTAGCAACGTAACCATTATGCCATCTGCTGGTTTCCAAAATTATTTAATTTTATATTATTCATTATTACTGTGGTTCAATTTTAGCAAAGAGAGAGAGAGGGAAAGTGAGAAAGCAAGTTGCCAGGTCCAGGACTTGAACCTCAGTCAGCCATGTGGGAGTCCAGTGCCTTAACCACCACGCCACCTACAGGCTTCTTTATTACTTTTCTTAAAGTCAACCTACTCGATAAAAACCTAAAGGTATGTTTGGGGTGTTTTCTTGTAACAGCTTTGTCAGAGGTATGCTTGGCATATAACAAACCGTATGCATTGATGGTGGTGCACAGTTTGTTAAGTTTCGACGTAGATACGCACACATGAAACTCTCCCTGCAATCAAGGCAGTGAACATATCTGTCACTCCTGAACTTTCCTTGTACTCCTTGTCATTTCTTATCTCCCTCCCTGTCCCCAGGCAACTGATCTGCTTTCTGACACTAGATTAGTCTGCATGTTCTAGGATTTTATATAAATAGACCTGTACAGTACGTATTCCTCTGTGTCTAATGTCTTTCAATCGGTGTAATTATGTTGAGATTCTCTCATGTTTTTGCATGCACCGACGGTTCATTCCTAGGTTTGCTGAAGCGAGTGAGAGAGAAAGTGAGAAATCAGTCTCCAGGGGGAACGACCACACTGCAACCCCTTCTTCATTCTCCTCTTGGGATTTTGGGCTATACGTGCATACCCCTCTCCCCCAGTGTGTTTCTGAAGCTACTGGACCCAGGACTTGAACCATGCAGTAGGCCATCTGGGATCCAACTGCCTTTACCACCACACCACCAGCTGCCCTTATTTTTCTACCATCTTTTTAAAAATGATTCTCCTGTTTCATTTGTTTGCTTTTAGCTTTTGCTATAGGGCGTGTTCGCTCACCAGAGAGACAGACAGATGGAGAGACAAGAAGAGAGGGAAAGTGAGAAATCACTTCCCGGGGAGTATGGCCACACCACAATCCCTTCTCTTCCATTCTTCTCTCCAGACTTGGCAGGCACACATGCCCAGTGTGTTTTTCAGGTTGCCAGGTCGAACTACAAAGTCGGTCATGTGGGATCTAGCACCTTAGCCACCACACCACTGGCTGGCCTGAATAATTCTCCTTTTTTTCCACTTTTTAGTTGTATGTCTTTCTAGTCTTTTTTTAGTGGTTGCTTTAGCACGTATAGTACACATCTTTAACTCATCACAGTCCACCTCCAAGTGATGTTATACTACTTCACATATAGTTTATAAAAAAAACCCTTACAACAGCATAATTTAATTTCTTCCATCCTGGCATTTGTACTGCTGTTATTTACTTCTACATATAATATAAACTCCACAGTATGCTATTATTCTTGCCTTGTAAGTAAACATATTACTTTTTTGGGGGGGAGAGGGGGGTTGCTATAGGTCACGTGCGCTCACCAGAAAGACAGAGAGACAGAGAGGTAGAAAGCAAGAAATCACCCCCCGGGGGGATGGCCATGCCAAAATCCCTTTTTAAATAGTAAGAAAAAGTCATTGTATTTACTCATATAATTACCATTTTCCATGTTGTTCATTCCTTTGTACAACCTGTGTTTTTTTTTAATTTGGCACATGGCACATATACTCACCAGAGAGAGAGACAGAGACAGAGACAGAGAGAGAAGGCATCCCCAAAAGAATATGGTCATGCCACAATCCTTTCTCCTCCATGTCTCCATCTTTTTGGGATTTCTGGCATGCACATACATGTACCTGGTATGTTTCTCAAGCTGTTGGGTCTGGGATCAAACTGTGTAGCCAACCAGGTGGGATCCAGCTGCCTTAGCCACCACGCCACTGGCTTGCCCAACATCCCCTTAGTGCCCTGTGAACTATGAGGTTTTCCATTTTGACTGTTGGGAAGAGACATTACTCTTGGCTCTGTGTGATACCAGGCACAATTCCTTCCCTCTCATTCTGTGGGTGGACATGTTCACTAGGCTTTGGGTAGTTTTGTCATATGCATTCCCTGATTTAGGCTACACGGAATGTTCGGGGAGAACTCTGCATGTCCTGAGTTTTCTCTGCGTAGCTCTACCTCCCTGGGGCCCTGCAGTGTGAACTCTAGCTGCCTAGGCATCCCCAGAGTTCTAACTCTGTCTCTTCATTCAGGGATCTGCTCCTCCTTCTGCAATTCCCCTCCCCTGGGCTGTGTTTTCTGTTTCGAAAGGATCACTGTCCTTCAATGCCTGACGTCCAGTGCCTTAAGGTCTTGTTTCATTTATTTGTTCCTATTTTTTATTAGTTTCCAGTGGGAAGATAAACCTGGTCCTTTGTCACCCCATCTTGACTGGAAGCCCAAATCAAATGCATGTATTTTTGGGGTTTTGGTTTTTGTTTTAACAGCTTCATTGAAACCAAATTCACATACCATACAATTTGCTTACTTAAAGTCTATGGTTGTGGTTTTTAATGTAGCCATAGATCTGTGCAAACATTTCTACACTACTAGAACATTTTTATCAACCCAAGGAGAAACCTTGAATCTCTGGTCAATGTCTGTCACTAGTTGTCACCTGTTCAGCCCTCCCCTCCCCACCCCCAGTTCCTGGTAATCACCAATCTAGTCTCTATATAAATTTGCCTATTCTGCACTTTTTTTTTGGAGAGGTTTTTGCTATAGGGGGCGTGTGTGCTCACCAGAAAGACAGAGAGAAACAGAGAGACAGAAAGCGAGAAGTCATCCCCCAGAGAGATGGCCACACCGCAATCCCTTCTCCTCCATTCTCCTCTCGGGATCTTCGGCACACATGCACACGCGCCTGGAGTGAGTTTAAGCCACTGGGTCTGGGACTCAAACTGTGGTCAACTACATGGGAGTCCAGCAACGTAGCTATTATGTCATCTGCTGGTCCCTATTCTGGACATTTTTTTTTTTATTTTTATTTATTTATTTATTTATTTATTTTTTGGAGAGGTTTTTTCGCTATAGGGCAC
>NW_006159855.1:2642688-2643612 GCF_000334495.1 Tupaia belangeri chinensis | reverse complement strand
GCAGTCGACTACGTGGGAGTCCAGCGACATAGCCATTACGCTAACTGCTGGTTCCCTATTCTGGACCTTTTATATACGTGGAATCATGCAGTATGGGGTCAAGATTGACTGCCCTGGGACCCCCAGAAGGCACGGTGGGAAGGGTTCTTAAGGTTCTTTTTTTCTTTTTTTTTTTTTGGAGAGGTTTTCGCTATAGGGCGCGTGCACTCTCCAGAAAGACAGAGACAGACAAAGAGATGGAAAAAGAGAAATCACCCCCCAGGGGGGATGGTCATGCCACAATCTCTTCTCCTCCATTCTTCTCTTGGGTTCTTGGGCACCACGCACACGGACCCAGCGTGAGTTTAAGCCACTGGGTCCGGGATGCGAACCACAGTCAACTACGTGGGAGTCCAGAGACATAGCCATTACGCTAACTGCTGGTCCCGGGAAGGGTTCTTGACACAGACATCCTTCAGTGAGACAAGGACTGAGGCCCTTCTCCCCCAGCCTGGTTGCGACCTCGGAGCCAACTCAGAAGTCCTCGGCCCAGGTGCCCTTCCCACACCCTGTTTCAGGGCTGAGCTCACTCACCTCTTAAACCAGTGGTCCCAGTGGGAATGGCCCCAAGGCTGGATATGCTTCCCCAGTTTTGGGCCCAGCAGCCTCTTCAGCAGGCTGTGAGCCAGGAAGACGAGGCCCACACAGGTGAGGACAAACAGGGCCAGAGCCCTCCAGAAGTCCAGGAGGCAGGCAATTAGCAGGAAGGCGGCATATGCTGGGGGGGTTTGAGACACAGTAGGGGTCAGTGATGCCGCCTCTCCAGGCCCCTACGGCCCTATCCACTGCCCCACCTTGCTCCACCCTGAGCACGGAGCATAGGAAAGGCATCCAACCACTCTGAGCTTCAGTGTCCTCATCTGCAAAAGAGAACAATCATTCCTG
>NW_006159855.1:2642091-2642678 GCF_000334495.1 Tupaia belangeri chinensis | reverse complement strand
ACGTCAAATGCTGTGCGTTGATTGACAGACTGGGTGGACTTTGCAAACTGTAAAGTGATGTCCAAACATGCAGGATGAGATGTGTAAGGAAGATGTGAAACGAAACAGCATGGGTCTCTGGGCACCCATGGAGCACCACTATCGTCCAGAGGCATGCTGGTCCCATGGAGGACAGAGAGGAACAAGTCAGTTACTCGGTGTGTTCTGGGACCCTATTCAGAGATATTAATCATGATCGCTTGCTTCTTGAAAATTCCTTTTCCATCCTTGCTCTTCTCTCCTTTGAGCTGCTGAGTAGGCCTGGGCTTATGCCTCAAGAAAGCAATGTGACAGTGGATAGCACAGAGGAAAATGTCCCACTCTAGTTGTTGAATTTAAAAATCCAGGGCCCTTGAAGAACAGAAAGGAGCCATGGATTAGAATATGGGATAAAAGGGACCAGCACATAGTGTAATGGTTACATTGCTGGACTCCCATGTAGTCCACCGTGGTTTGAGTCCCAGACCCAACAACTTAAAACTCATGCCAGGCACGTGTGTGTGTGTGTGTGTGTGTGTGTGTGTGTGTGCGTGCCCAAGCTCCTGAGG
>NW_006159855.1:2622310-2641996 GCF_000334495.1 Tupaia belangeri chinensis | reverse complement strand
CCATAGAGTCGCCCAAACGCCCCACTGGAAAAAAAAAAAAAAAAAAAAAGGGAAAGAAAAGGAATAAAACATTACAGGTAAAAGTAACCTCTTCCCCTCTGTGACCAGACAAGTTAGAACATGGCAGAGCAAGAACAATGGTGGGTCCCAGGCACAGGCCGGAGCTGGTGAAATGGCCACGGCCCAGGTGTGTTTGTGGCCACTGCAGCCCTGGATCTGGCTTCCTGAGTAGAACCTTCAGAGAGAGGAACACCCGTGCACCGTGTGAAGGCGGGGTTCTGCACACCTCCGCAGGCATGGAGCAGCAAGCATGATCTCCATGGGAGACAAGGGGGGCGGGGAGGAGCAGAGAGTCAAGAGACCAGAACAGGCCCACAACAGAGATAGGCATCTCCACAGCTACCTGCAAGAACGAAGAACTTTTACGGCCTCCCTCCCCATTCATTCCAATCCAGTCTTTAAACCTATACCCTAAGTCACCCATGACCTCCTTGTCCCTCAGTCAATGGACACTACTCAGGCCCTGTCCTGCTGGTCTTCCACAGAGATGCTGCTAATCTCTCCCCTCTCCAAATCCTTGGCCCTCTTGGCTTCTGCTGGCCCTTTCTATGTGTCTGGTCCTCAGGCTTCTAAATGGACCTATTTATCAGTCCGTTGTCCAAGCATCCCTGGGAAAGTTCCTCTCCTACTGGGTGGCCTGGCAGCAGGTTCTCCAACAAGCTCTACGAGTCTTCCTCCCCACCAAGACCACATCCAACCCTCCTCAGCACTCCTGGTGGCTCACTGCATGGTGTGGGGATGCCTGTTCCTACCCCTGCAGATGAGGATGGGGAGGCCTTGGGAATAAGCTCTGGGCTGGCTTCTTTGACACCTTAGTACCTGGCTTGGTAGATGAGTTTAAGTTGGTACTCAGTAAGGATTTGTTGAATGACCCTTCCCTGAGATGTGGATGGCTGGGGCGGCCGTAACTAGTCCTGGTGGGCAGAGGGGGTGACAAGGTGGCTCCTGGCTCACCAGTACAGAGCAGGCCTGTGCGGATCCATCGAAATAGCTGTGCATGCTCCCTGCAGAGGCTTCTCGCTCTCAGCGCTGGCTGCAGGCTGCTCCTGGGGAGAAAATGATCAGGGTCCACCAGTGTCCCAGACTCCCACCCCAGTGGGGGTCCCCCCACACCTCTAGGTGGAAGCCATTCAGGTGCATCCCCAATGAAAGGGTGACAGGGAACCAGTCAGGCACTGGCCTTGACATCCCACAGTGCAGAAGGGTAACCCTAGCCCAAACCCAGAAATTATTCAGGCTTTTGTGCCTCGAGACTGCACAAACCGAGCTTTGGGCCTGAAAAATCGCCCTCAAACCGCAGCCTCCAGAGCTCCAGAGGCAATGATCAGATTAGGAAGAACCTCGCCAACATACAGAAGCAGTACCCTCCGGTCACAGACCACCTGCCCATGGAGCAGATGGCAGGCTCCCAGCTCTGCATTCACTCCGGGGGGGCCCCAGGAGACACTGAGTCAGCAGGTCCTACCCCAGAGGGAGGACACACGTCAGCCCACTCCCTGCCTGCAGGGTCCAGGCCCAACGCCAGTTCTTGCTTGGCCATTCGGTTACTCCATCTGTCCCTGAAGAGCCTATCGGGTCCCAGCGGCTGACATCCAGTAGCTGCCCACTCAATGCTATTAAAATTCAACCCAACTGCTGTGTGAAGGGGCCTCTGTCCCTGCTCCCACTTCTGGAGAGGTAAGGGAGGCGTTCATTCCCCACCTCCACCTGTGCGCACCGACTCCGCTGCTCGCCACCGAGGGCCCCCCGCGGGCCCGGGCCAGGAGGTGTTCTCGGCTCATAGCAGACGCTTGCTGCCTAGGTGACCCGGCTGCTTCCTTTCCCTCTTCAGGCTTCAGCCTTTCCCGTAAAACAGCCTGGCCCACTCCAGGAGTTTTTTGGTCCCCCTGGGCCCCCCCGAGACTGAAAGGGGAGGTAGACGTTGGAAGGGAGAAGCGGAAGGGGAGGCCTGGCTGGGTCCGGGCCTTCACCCAGGGCAGTCCACGCTTGGTATTGGGTGACTCCAATGCGAGGCAAGGGCCTCAGGGCTCATGATCGGCCAGGGTTACCCTTCTTCAGGAGGGGTTCCCAGAGCACCCCCAGCCTGTTCCCAGGGCGGCCTTCCCGGTTCACTCACCGTCCGGAGAAGGGCTCTGGCGCCGCCTCGCTCCCGCTGCCCCTGCCCTCTGCTGGGCTCAGCTCGCTGCCAGGGCGGCCTTCCTCCTACAGCCGGCGGGGAGACGCCAGGTCAGCCTTCCCACCCAGAGGTGGCTCCATGGCGCAGCGGTGCCGCTCTGCTCAGGGACGCCAGAACCCACGGGGCGACCGAGGTTTGGATTCCGGGCCTGGGTCCCGGCCACAAGCTGCGCATGCGCACACGCACACGCACAAGCGCGCAGGCCCGGGCCGGCTGGGGGACTGGAGGGAGGGCCCGCAGGTGACCCGCAGTGTGACGGTGTTCCTCTCTCTCTCCCCCCCCCACATGCGTGTGTGCGCATGCTATCATGAATTTAAAATAATTGTTAAAAAAGTAGGACAGGAGCTGAGGGGGACTCAGGAGGTGAGAGACCCGGTGACACTTCCCGAGTGGGCGCAGTGGGGACCAGACTGTTGCACAGGGCGCAATCAGAAGGCTACTTGATCAAATTCCTCGCCCATGCAGGGGGACACTGAGACAGCAGGGGACTGACAGGAGGGACAGTCCCAACACCTAAACCCTGACACACAAGAAGCGGCTGAGAGACCGGGTCTGAACCAGTCGGAACCAAGTAGTCGCCTGGAAAGCCTGCTCAGGCTGGGTGTTAGCATACTGGGTGCCACGCCCACCTGCTCTGTGACAGTTTGCGGTAACCACGGCAACGACCGGACCTGCCTCAGGTCAGAAAAATGGGAGTGAGCAGTGGTTCCAGGAAAATCACCACCTCTTTCCAAAAAAAAAGTCACCAAATAAATCATCCCTTAATTGAAGACAAGCAGATGGTGTAATGGTTACGTGGGCTGGATCCCCACGTAGTGGACAGTGGTTCGAGTTCCTGACCCTGCAGCTTAAAACTCAACTCAGGGCATGTGTGCGTGGGTGCCCAGGAGGATGGAGAAGGGATTGTGGCTTTCTCTCTGTCTCTGTCTCTCCAGCGAGTGCACAAGTCCTATAACAAAAATGTCTCTCTAAAGAAAAAAAAAAAAGCCCCTTAATTAGCCTGGCATTAAGAAAAGCAGTATAAGCCAGACTACCCACCCAGTTTCAGCGCTGCCCTGCCTAAGGGACAGTGGGGTAGGCCTTCTGTGTGTCCTTTTGGGTAATAGTTCGCCCATTCCTCTTGGGGGAAGGGAGGAAACTGGCCACCCATCTCCTCTCACCTGGCTGCTCCACCTCCGGAGTAGTCCGCTCCCTGCACTGTCCTTAACCTTACTTTCACTCCCCTTCAGTGGCTCATTCTGGAATTCTTTCCTGCACGAAGCCAGGGACCCTCGCAACCCAAGCAAAGGCCCTGCAGGTTGCATGTCCCCAGCCACACACCTACTGGGTGCAGGGCTTGGTGCTGGTCCTGACCTGCAGCTCTGGGTCTGCAGGAAGCAGGGACTTTGTGACTCAGCTGTGGCTGGCTGGAGTCCAGGAGGATGCCTGTGAGGAAGGAGCCAGGCAGGGCACATCCGAGGCAACATCCACTGGGCAGCCTGCGGGGCTGTTTGGGGTGGCGGGCAAGGGGATGTGCTTACAGCGACAGGGCGAAAGGTGTGCCCTGGGTGAAGGAGAGCGATTTTGTCAGGAGAGTTGGGGGCACAGAGGGAAGGGACTGACCAGGCTCTCGAGGAACTCAGCGCCCATGTTCTCCAGGCCCTTGGCCACCCGTGTGAGAGAGATGGATTCTCTTGGTCCTGGTGTGTCATCCTCCATGTGCCAGATCTTCCAGCTGAAAGACAAAGTCACGGATGGCCCCAGGCTGAAAGGGAGGGCCAGACAGTGCCTGGCTAGGACCTAGAGAGAAGGATGGAAAAAGCAAAATAATCAAAATAAAGGGCCAGCAGTAAAGTGGTTAAAGTGCTGGATCCCGCAGGGCGATCTCCCCTGTTGGCGCTTAGGTGTGCGTCCCCAAAATCCGGAGAGGAGAATGGAGGAGAAGGGATTGCAGTGTGGTCACCGTCTCTTAGGGGGGAAGGTGACTTTTCACTTTCCCTTTGTCACTCTCTCCCAGGAACACATGCACCCTACGGCAAATCTCTTAAAACAAACAAACAAACAAACAAAAAACCAAAGGGCTGTCAAGTGGCATAGTGATTAAAGGCGCTGGACTGCCACATAGTTGACTGCGGTTCAAGTCCTGGACCTGGAGGCTTGTTTTCTCACCTTCTCTCTATCTTTCCCTCTCACTCTGTCCCGCTCTGGTCAAATATAAATAAATAAGTAAAGTTAAAATAATAATTTTTTAAAAAGAAAAGAAAAACTAGGGGCTGGCAGGTGACTTGGTGATTAAGGACACTGGACTCCCACATGACTGACCGCAGTTTGAGTACCAGACCTGGTGGCTTGCTTTCTCGCTTTCTCTCTCTTGCTCTCTATACCTTTATGGTCAAATGAAATAAATAAATAAATAAAGTTAAATAAAATAATTCTTAAAGAAAAAAAACTAAACCAAAAAAGGGAAGAGAGCAGGTTGGGAAGAAGAGAGGGCTGGGTGGGGAACAGATGCTTGCACAGTAGGCCCTGCCAGGTGGCTGCTGTGCCATCCCAGAACACCACCCTCACGGTGCCGGGGGCCTCCTGCCATCACTGCTGAGCCTGTGAGAGGCAAGTCCTTGTAAACTCAAGGTCTGGGCAGAAACAGCAAATCCTGCCCAAGCCATGGAGGAGGAAAGGAATTATGTACGGCATGTGTAAGCATCTGACTTTGGCATTTTCTTTGGGCCCAGCCTTCCATCATTCCCCATAACAGGTTAAAAGCACTGCTGTTGGAGGGGCCAGCAGGTTTGGTGAGTAGGGCATTAGACTTTCACATGGCTGACCACAGTTCAAGTCCCAGACCTGACAGCTTCCTTTCTCACGTTCTCTCTCTATTTCTCTCTGGTGAGTGCACGTGCCCTCCAATTTAAAAAATAATAACAAGAGGGACTGCAGATGGTGTAATGATTATGTCACTGGACTCCCACATAGTCGACGGTAGTTCAAATCTGGATCCGGTGTTTTAAAACTCACACCAGGCATGTGTGTACACATGCCCAAAATCCCAAGGTGACTGGAGGAGAAAGGATTGCCACGTGGAAATCACCCTGGGGGATGGTTTCTTGCTTTCTGTCTTTCTGTCTCTCTGGAGAGCGCACATGCCCTATAGCAAAAATGTCTCAAAAAAAAAAGAGAGAGAGAGAGAGAAGAAATAAATTTAAAATAAATAATTCTTGGGACCAGCAGATGGCATAATGGTTATGTTGCTGGACTCCCATGTTGTCGACCATGGTTGGAGTCCCAGACCCGGTGAAAAACTCATGTCAGGTGTGTGTGCATGTGTGCTCAAAATCCCAAGAGGAGAATGGAAGAGAAAGGACTGCAGTGTGACCATCCCTTCTGGGGGGTATTTCTCACTTTCTGTCTCTCTGTTTTTCTCTGTGTCTCCGGTGAGCACATGCACTCTGTAGCAAAAATCTCTCTCTAAAAGAAAGATAATAAAATGAAATAAATAATTCTTAAAAAATTTTTTTAAAAAAGGCACCATCATCAGGGGCCAGAGGTGACACAGTGGCTAAGGCACTGGACTCCCGCATGGCTGAGTGCTAGACCCAGTGACTTGATAATCATACCAGGCTCATGTATCTGCATGCCCCAAATCACAGGAGAATGGATTGTGGCATGGCCATCCCCACAGGGGGCGATTTCTCACTTCCTCTCTCCCTGACTCTCCGTCTCTCTCTGGCAAGTGCATGTGCCCTATGGCAAAAACCTTAAAAAATAAATGAATAAATACAGCACTGCCATTAGATGGTATTTTCATATTATCCTTTCCACCTCTGAAAGCTGGAGACACAAAATCCTGAGCATACCCTTCTAGTCCCTGGATCCAACTATATCTGAAATCAAAACTACCAATGTAGTTCCTTTTTTGCAGAAGCACATTTCTTAGGCTTAAGCACATCTGGAAATAAGAATCCAAATTAAGACCCCCCTCTCCCCCTGACTCCCACCCCTTTTCCCCCTTGGAGAGCACTCTATGCACAAACCAGGCTGGGTAGGCTGACTTAGAGGCCGCCCACCCACACACGCACACACACATAAGTGGGGATGCGTGTGGAGCACGCACACACGGGCATTCTAGGAAGGCCCACCTCCCTGGGCACACACGGACACACAGCCGCACAGAGAGGCGCGGTCCTCGTCCTACTCACACACTGGTGGTGAACAGGTGGCTCTCAGGGAGTGACGGAAAGCAGCACACGTTTCTGTGGAGACAAGCTGGGTACAACCTGCTTGCAGCTCAGAGAGTCTTCCCGTTTCAGCAGAAACTTCCGGGCAGAGTCCAGAGTTGGAGGGGGCTGGGCCTATTACCCAGCTCTGTCCAGCACCTCCCCAGAGCCTGGGCCACAGCTGGGGTGTGACCCTAACCTTCTCTCAGCTATCAGGGGACACTATGGCAGATGAGCCCCTCTAGTTGGCCCCCTGCAGCTTCTACCTTCGCCATTTGAGACGCCTTCCTTTCCACTCTCCCTGCCCCAGGCTACCTCTTCCAGGAAGCCCTCTATGTTGGTCTTGCCTCCTCTTCTCCCCTTCTATGGTGTCCTCTTCACTGACCATCTCTGCTACTCAGTTTTTGGGTTTTGTGGGTGGTTGTTGTTTGTTTTTTAATCTTAGCTTTCTTTTTTAAAAAAAAAAAAAAGAATTATTATTTTATTTAGCATTACTGTGAGCAGAGAGGGACAGAGTGAGAGAGTAAGAGAGACAGAGAGAAGGAGAGAGAGAGAAAGTGAGAAAGCAAGCTGCCAGATCCAGGACTTTGAACCATGGTCAGCCATATGGGAATCCAGCATCCTTAACCACCATGCTACCTGCCAGTCCCTCATCTTAGCTTTTATTTTGCATCTTACTCAGTCTCTCTCTCACTAGATCAATTTAAAAAAAAAATTTTTTTTTTTGGAGAGGCTTTTGCTATAGGGCGCGTGCGCTCGCCAGACAGAGAGAGACAGAAAGCAGGAAATCACCCCCCAGAGGGGATGGCCACGCCGCAATCCCTTCTCCTCCATTCTCTCGGGATCTTGGGCACGCACGCACACGCGCCCGGCGTGAGTTTAAGCCACCAGCTCCGGGACTCGAACCACGGTCGACTACGTGGGAGTCCAGCGACATAGCCATTACGCTAACTGCTGGTCCCCCCCAAATTTTTTTTGTAGCTGATAAACCAGCAACTTGTCGTCCTAGGCTTGGAGATGAGGAAAGCAGCACACTGGTGAGGGACTAGAATTAGGTCTAAGCGACAACACAGTCAGGGAAACAAAATGGTATCGCACCATCTCCTCCTCCTCCTCCTCCTCCTCCTCTTCCTCCTCCTCCTTCTCCTCCTCCTCTTTCTCTTCCACCTCCTTCCCCTCCTCCTCCTTCTCCTCCTCCTCCTTCTTTTTGTAAACTAACACCCAAGTAACAGCATGCAAAGCCAAGGGACCAACGCTTAGGTTTCTTAATCCTCAAACTAAACATTAAACTCCTCTGGCAGGATCAACAACATCTCTTTAATCATTCATGGAACACTCAGATACAAAATTCTTCACGATACATAAATCTTCCTGGGAGCAGGGTGCAAGGAATGTGTGCATCTGGCCGTTTTGGAGAAGGTGATGGATGGAGGGGGTGCACCCCTGCTCTTTGAAAACATATGTTTTTTCGGTCCGTCATTCTAATTACCGAAGCATTATGCGTGCATCATTAACCATTTAAACATGAGCGAAGTATAGAGAACACGGGATGTTAGAATTCCCCAATCTGAGCTCTCCGGGGTTGGCCATGCTGAGTTGACGGCGTTTTTCTTCGCTTTTTCCCCTCAGTGTGTATGATTCTATGTGGTTCTTTTTACCACAGGGGATCACAGTGCACCAATGTTTACGCAATTGGCTTTTCCAGCAGAGACTCACACCCTGCTGCACAGATTGGAAATTAATCTTTGTCCCAAGCTGTCTTCTACCAGAGGGGCAGCCCCTGGGGTGGGTTCAGAGCTGCCCTTTAGGTGGGCTCCGTGAAGTGCAAGGGACCTGCTTCTTGGTCTCTGCCCCATCCTAACCCCTTTTCCTCTCCCCTCTCCCCTCAAGTCCCCCTTCCTCCTTCCCGCCCCCTGGCTTCTTGGTTTCTCCTGGGACCCAGAGGGAAGACAGAAGGCACAAGTCCAACATAGCCACCCTTATTTCAAAACATTCCCTCCATCATAGCCAGTAATAACCCGACATCGCCGCTGGCCCTGATCCAACGAGGATTTAACAGGCTACGTGCCACGGGGTGAAGCCCGAGCACAGAGCCCAAAGGTCTAGATTCCCCCCCGGCTGTCCAGGTTAATGTGGCTCTTCATCTGTGAAGTGCTGGGTGTGGATGATAACAGCACCTACGAGGATGGCAAGAGCCTGGCAGGAGTGAGGAGGCGACGTGCTTGGCAGGGGGCCCACCTGCGTCACAGCTGCCACGGTCCGTCCTGGGCTGTCCTGATTCACTGCTCCCCTCCTCCAGGCCGGGAGACGCTGAGCTCCTCCCTCATTCCTTCTCCCTAGCTGGGGTAGCCAACAGGGACCTCGGCCTTGAGAAGCCGAATGCTCTTCTCAGGTGGAATCCCGATGACGGTCACGGGCCGGCAGTTGGGAGGCTGGATGGACTGGGCCTGAGCCCCCCAGGGGAAGAGCAGGGACTGGAGGACTTATCCAGCTGAAGTGCATCAATCATATTTGCCATGGACACGTAACGGCTCAGATTTGCTGGGATTGAGTGGAGTATGATCTATCAATATTTAGGCAGTTCCTGAAGCAGAGGAGTTGGGAGTGGGAGTCCCTTTCTAGGTCTTTCTGTTTCACATAAGGTCTAATAAGTCACCAGCTAAGGATTTCTCTTTTTTTAGGTTTTTACCATACGGCACATGCCAGAGAGAGACAGAGACACAGTGAGAGAGAAAGTGAGAAATCATCCCCAGGGGGAATGGCCACTCTGCAATCTCTTTTCAGCTCTCTTCCTGGGACCTTGGGCACGCATACACATGCGCAGTGTGATATGTTTCCTTCCTTAGGTTTTTACTTTATTTAATTTTAAATTTATATTATTCTTATCTTTTTTTTTTTTTTTTGCTAATAAACCCAATGTGATTTTTTTTTGGAGAGATTTTCGCTATAGGGCATGTGTGCTCGCCAGACAGACAGAGACATAGAGACAGAAAGCGAGAAATCACCCCCCAGGGGGGATGGTCATGCCGCAATCCCTTCTCCTCCATTCTCCTCTCGGGATCTTGGGCACACACGCACACGTGCCCGGCGTGAGTTTTAAGCCACCGGGTCTGGGACGTGAACCACAGTCGACTACGTGGGAGTCCAGTGACATAGCCATTACGCTAACTGCTGGTTCCCAAACCCAGTGTGATTTTTGTAGTGACCATGTGGTAATCCAGCACCTTGCCTGCTGGTCCTCAGTTAAGGAATTCTTAAGAAAGCCCACCACTGGACAGTGTCAGAGAACTCAGAAAACCAGAGAACAGTCCCCTCATACCCTAATCCCTACAACAGACAACAACCCACTGTGTTTACATTTCTGATTGTACTCTCTATAAATGGGCAGACAGATGATGAGTAGGTAGATGTTAGGTAGATACATGTATAAATATAGATAGTATGATTTTTTTCCAGATTAGACATTGTCTACTGACTACAAAGATCTAGCATGTTGCTGCTTGACAGGTATGTTACTAGTTTTAGTTCTGTTCACGATATTGCCCTTGGGACCAATGATCACTCCTGCTTGGGCTGGTGGGGCAGAGCAGAGAGCTGGAGCTGCTCTGTCGAAGCCATCCCTGAGCCTGTCCTGATGGGCCACACCCAGGACTCCTACTGCCTTCAGATTTCTTCCTAAAGAAATAACTTCATCTTGTTTAAGACCACTGTCTTCAATTTCTCGTTGGCAATCAACACAGGGTTTAGCGTGTGAATTTCATTTCCTTGTAAGTTGAAGTCAAATGGAGCAGCCACTGAGTTTGATGAGCTCAGGGGTAGGTACTGACTGTACAAAGCTGAGACCCCAGACACCGCTCCGGGGTAGCTTTGCTAAGCTGGTGCTTTCGCCGAGGTCTCTTCAAGCTGGGTATGCAGGCCCCTCCACGGTAATAATCCTTTAAGCTTACAGTTGTCTTTCAAGCTTCCAGGGGGTTGTCTCTGGGGTGCAGAATGAACTGAACTCTCTTACTTTGTATTCTGTACTAACCATTACTTCTGGTAGCACAGCTGCCCTTGTGTTTGGTGGGAGGGGAGAGGAATCCTCCTTTCTCTGTCCCCCAGTACCCCTGCTGCCCCTGGTCTTGGGTATCCATGTGACCTAGGCCATGCCAGATTCTCTTTCTTGAGTGGAGACATATAGTAAAAAGGTGCAGTTGGGCTTGACAAGGATATACTTGGGTGACGGTTTGCAAGTTCCTGAGGCCAAAGTCTTCAGAACTGTTCCCCCAAGGCTTGTCATTCAATTCTGCCTTCAGATATGTAGGTTACCCTGCCATCCTTCCAGTAACCTGATTTATTATTTGATTATTATTTCTGTTGGTATTTTAACCAGTTCATTCCTAAGTCAGAGTTTCTTTCTTTTCTCTTCTTTTTTTAAGAGAGAGATTTTTGCTACAGGGCATGTGCACTTGCCAGAGAGAGAGAAAGTGAGAAATCACCACCCTGGGGGATGGCCACGCCACAATCCCTTCTCTTCCATTCTCCTCTCGAGCTTTTGGGCATGCATGTGCACGTACCTGGTGTGATTTACAAGCTGCCAGATCCGGGACTTGAACCATGGTCAGCCATGTGGGAATCCAGCATCTTAACCACCACGCCACCTGCTGAGCCCCCAGGAAAATGATGTGAAGTCTATTTGACAAGGTGAACAGAATGTCATTTTGGTTTAGGTTGCATTTATTGCCATGTTCGCTGTGCAGAGATTCTACGTTCTTTGTAGAAGCTCAAACTAATACCGCACTTACCATTTTAAGGGGCCTTGGATGATACACACAGGGACCACACATTGGCCCACGCTACATTACATCCAAAGACCAAAAATCAAAGAAAGGCAGGAATTCAAAGAGTTCAGGAGACAAAAACGCTTTATTGGGTTCCTGGCATGCATCCCATTCATACACTCTCCCTGTCCTCTGGCAGGACCCAGAAGATGAGCCCCCTCCTTCCCACAAGACGTAGACTGGAGAGGTCCTGATGGTTTTTCCTCTAGGTCCAGAATGCCAGATGGAAGAGCTGCTATGAAAAAGAGCTCCTTGACCCCAGCAGGAGAGATGGAAGGCACGAAGTAGACTAGTCATTAAAATGGACATGGGATGACCCATGGCCTAATGGTTAAGGGACGTGTGCACGTACGTGCCCCCATTCCTGACAGGATGGAGAAGTGGAGAACGGAATGCAGCCTGACCACGCCTCATTGGTCAGGCCTCAGCTGTTCACAAAGCACCCCCCTCTCTTTCTCTCTCTGTCTCTTTGGCCAGTACACATGCCCTCTAGCCAAAAAAAAAGGGGGAGGCGGTGGCAGCAGGTGGTGATGGAGGTAAGATTGCTGAGTCCCACATGACTAACTGTGCAGTTTGAGTCCTGGACCCCACAGCCTGGAAAACACACCAAGTATGTGCCAATGCATGCCTAAAATCCCAAGAGGAGAATAGAAGAGAAGGGACTGCATGTGGCCATTCCCTCTGGAAGGTGATTTCTCATATTTCTCATTTCCCTCCTCTCTCTCACTGTCTCTGGCAAGTGCATGTGCCCTGTAGCAAAAAAAAAAAAAAAAAAAAAAGGGCAAATTACTGTATTTTGAACCCCTTGCCACAAGGCCCAACTCCAGGCAATATAGAGCACTTGGGAGCATTTGGCTGTATCCCACTACTAAATGGCCTAGAATCGGCCAGTTTTGGTAGAGCCTGGAGCCAGTGAAGGCCTCCAGCCGGGAAAGCCTTTGGTACAGTTGGTTCTGCCATGTGACCTGCAGAACCGATGCTGGTGTGGTACCTGCCTATCTGCAGCACCCCGGGACTCTGTGGGGCCGGAGCCAGACCAGAGTGCCATATGGAGTTTGTGGTTAAGTCCTGATAAGAACACCACAGCGGGGACAGGGCCAGCACGTGGTATGGTGGTTAAAGTACAAGGTTCCCTTGGGCCGGTAGGTGGTGGGGTGGTTAAGGACGCTGGATTCTCACATGGCTGACCACAGTTCAAGTCTTGGACCTGGTTTTCCCTTTCTCTTTCTCTGGTCAAATTAAAAAAAATCATAATAACAAATAGAAATAAATAAATAATTTTTTTAAAAAAATAAAGTACTGGATTCCCACATGGCCTACCACTGTTTGAGTCCCCTACCTGGTGGGTTGAAAATCGCACCAGGCATCTGTGCATGTGTGCCCAAAATGCTGAGAGAAGGGTGGAGGAGAAGGGACTGCGGCATGGCCATCCCCCGGGGGGTGATTTCTCACTTTCCCTCTCTCTCTTTCCCATGAGTGCACGTGCCCTACGGCAGAAACCTCAACGTAAGAAAAGAAAAACGAGGTAGGAGAACCCAGGGTTTGGAATCAAGTGATAGTCTGGCCATCGAGTAACGAGTGTCCTTTGGGAAATGCCTGTCAGCCAGCTGCTGGACTCCAGGGAACCTGAATGCTTGGCCTCAGCACAAGCGGGGGCCGTGCTGCCCTCAGCAAGTGCTGTGATCTGAGCCACCTGGCTGGGAAGTCTGGGGTGGCCAGAGCACGTGCCCGTAGGTGGGCATGGCCGCTCCAGGCTGGGGCTCCGAAGGCCCGAGTGAGCACAGGTGGGAGTGGCTCACCCACTCTCCCACAGTGCCCCTTCCTGCCACGCTGTGGAGCTGTCCTCGGTCTGTGGGCTCAGAGGGGGCAGTAATTTGTCTGGTCCACTGGGAACTGGATTTAGATTGGTTTTCCTCACCCACCATACACACCCACAGAGCCATTAAATGCCGTGCACTGCATTGTGGTGTCTGTGAGTTGCTTTCAACCAAAGAAAGTCTTCCGCAGCAAGTAATGGGTTGATGCCTAGACACTCCCTCCTCTCGGCGGGATGCCCACAGGCAGGCAGCAGCTGGCTTGGTAGTGTGGCGAATGCCTGACTGAAAGAAGACTCAGCTATGGTGCCAAAACGACACCGGGAGAGGCTGGGCCAAGCCCGCACGAGGCAGCATCGACTTTGAACTCGCATCCACCTCTGGGACAGTAAAGGGGAGCTGGACAGACTATTGCTACCTCTTAATGCCTTCCTCCTGTCTGAGGACTGGGACCAGGCCAGCATAATCTTGAAGTAAGTCACTAAGGAGGAAACACAACCTCAAAGAGGCAGAGTAATGACTCAACCCAGCTGGAAGGTGCGGCAGCCACCTGGCCACTACAGGCTCCTCATACCTCCGGGTCACAGACAGGAGGAGGTTATGAACCCTCTCAGGGGAAAGTATGATAGCTGTGATATGAAAAGGGGCAGGTTGGGCTGGTCATAGCCTAGTGGTCAAAGGGAGCCAGACCCCCTGTAGCTGAACATGTAGTTCGAATCCTGGCCCAACATGCCTGGTGCATGTGTGTGCCCAAAATCCCAACAGGATAGAGAAATGGAGCAGGGGTTGTGGCATGACCATGCCCCATTCAGGGTGCTTCCTGACTCTCTTCCTCTCTGTCTCCAACAGATGCATGTGCTCTCTAGTGATTAAAAAAGGCAGTGGGGACAGGAGATGGACGTGGAGGGATTCTGGGGGTGCTTTCTGGTACTGCCATGTTGAGCAGGAAAAGCCTGTCACACAGGTGGGACCACCAGGAGCCGGACTTTACATCTGAAGACCCAGCTCACTCCAACAGCCCCCAAATCCCTCATCGTACACACCAGTTCCTCAGGCCAGTTGTAGAAAGGGGTGGTAGCCTTTACGCAAACTTCCTTCTTGCTGCGTTAGATAATTTTGATCAAACATAGTTAATTTAATGATTGTAAAATTTCAGAATGAGATTATGATAAAACTAAAAGAGGAAGATTATCACTACTGACACTGGGCTTTGGAGAACAGCAGCCCCGTCGTTACCCCTAGACTCAGTAGTTGGACAGGACCTTGAATTCCCTGAGCAGAGAGGAATTCGGCTGTGGTTGTATGCAGGAGGGTTGACGTCTACGGGATGGGAAGAACAGTGTGTGTGTGTGTGTGTGTGTGTGTATGTGGGGGGGGGTATCTTTTGGTTTTTGCCAACCAAACCCCTTCTTACTGTTCTACTCCCCACCATTCTTTTGGTAAGAATGACCATCCTTTGGAAAACTGCCTTTCTCCTATTCCAAAAATCCCCGAGCTCCAGGCCAGACTCCTCTGCCCAGAATTTGCATCCTGAGTGGAGGGGGGCCCTCAGGACGAAGAGTGGGTGGCAGAATGAGATTATGATAAAACTAAAAGAGGAAGATTATCACTACTGACACTGGGCTTTGGAGAACAGCAGCCCCGTCGTTACCCCTAGACTCAGTAGTTGGACAGGACCTTGAATTCCCTGAGCAGAGAGGAATTCGGCTGTGGTTGTATGCAGGAGGGTTGACGTCTACGGGATGGGAAGAACAGTGTGTGTGTGTGTGTGTGTGTGTATGTGGTGGGGGGTATCTTTTGGTTTTTGCCAACCAAACCCCTTCTTACTGTTCTACTCCCCACCATTCTTTTGGTAAGAATGACCATCCTTTGGAAAACTGCCTTTCTCCTATTCCAAAAATCCCCGAGCTCCAGGCCAGACTCCTCTGCCCAGAATTTGCATCCTGAGTGGAGGGGGGCCCTCAGGACGAAGAGTGGGTGGGTATTAGCCTGGAAGCGAGGCCCAGGAGCTGCCCCGGCTCCCTCTACTCCCAAGGCTATCCGTTCAGCTCTTCCTTTTGTCCTGAGAGCTCGCCCAACATCCTTCCCATGAACTCTTCTTCTTTGTGTAAGTTGGTCCAAAGTCATGTCTGTTACTCAAAACCCCCAAATCCTAAGGGATGGAGACAGTCTCCCCTGAGACTGCCCCATCTATCTATGCTTCCCGCCATCAGCCAGCCCAGGGTGAGGCATAAAGCTGAGTGGACGGATGGACGAGTCCATGAACAAACAACATTCCAGCTCCCCGTTCACCAAAGCAATCTGGACAGGTGGGCTGGGAGGGCCGGGAGCACGCTGCTGTGCGGGGGAAGAAGTAGGGAGTTGCCTGAGCTTGGGAGGAGGTAGAGAAGTCAGAAATATCAGAATTGAGTGGGGGAATGTCAGCCGAGGGAAGGTCCCTAGGTCGGGGCTGGGGGAGGGAAGAAGCAGCAGGAAATGATCTGTGAGAAGCTAAGAGGCAGAGGCTGGTCTTGCTGTGCTGGAAGCACCCAGAGACACCGGGAATTTCTGCAGAGCTCCCTGCTCTGCTCTTCCTGGGTCCCTGCCTTTGTGTTTCTCTTCCAGTGAAGGAGCAATTCCAAAGGTGTAAGTCCCCAGACACCCTGCAAAGGGGCACAGGCCATCAGCTCGGTTGTGCGAAAACAGAAGACTCTCCAGCTGTGGAGACACAGGCTCAGCCCCTGTACTTTGGTCCAGGAGACAAGATACAGTTTCATTTTCCAGCGGCCCTGGGGACCAGCGGGTGCCCTCAGAAAGCCTGCCTAGGGGAGGCCCCTGGACCGGCTTATCTATACCACACCAGAGGAGGGCAACAGGGTACACAGCCGCTGCCTTTATTGCATTCCAAGAGGAGCTGTCTAGCTCCAGATCCATCCCAGGCCTCAAGGAGGGATAATCTGGAAGGACCCTGGGAGCAGGGCCCAGCACAGGAATCCCTTGGGAGCCCAAGCATGAGAGCCCAGAGCTGGAACCCGAGGATCAGGAGCTAACGGGAGTGAGGATCCTGATTCCCAGGCAGAGAAAGCCCTCTGCCCGAGGGCACGGAGGTACAGCATCCTTCCCGGACACCCATGCTCCTGGTGGAGGGGTGTGACCATGGCTCCTTTCAGTGTGGAGCACAAGGTCCCTTGAGTCGGCACCTTCCCTCTGGCTGTAGGTGCTGACGCAACCATCAGGCTAGCTCTCATAAGCAGAGAGCCTGGGAATGGGGGAGGGAGAGGCCAGAGAGTCTGTTCCTGACTCAGGGTTGTGGTGGGTAGTGAGGGGTCAGGGCTCAGGGAGCCCTCAGGCAGAGATGAGCACAAACTTGGTTGGTGAAGGCAGGCAGCAGCTGCAACTGGCTCAAAGCTAGGGGCGTGTGCGTGTGTGTGTGTGTGTGAGGGGGAGGAGGTTCGAGGGAGCCCGGGGAGCAGGTGGGTGAGTGCCTGAGTGATGGGGGAGGTAGGGAATGAACACACATCATCAAAGACCACTGCACAAGGACATGACGGCTCTGGAAAGGCCCCAAGCCCCATCTGGGCTCAGGGACAGGTTAGTTGCAGGATAAGCTGGGGTAAATGAGGCAAAGTAGCTGCAAGGAGAAGACACCCTGAGAGTCACCAGGCCAGGCCCAGCAGAGGACAGGGAGGGGTCAGGGCCAAGTGGGGGCAGAGGGTAACTGTTGACCCTCATCCCCCTAAAATGCATCTGCCATGGGGTGAGGCTGGGGCAAGGGGCCGGGGGCAGAACTCATGCAGAGGACTCAGGGGAGCCTCCAGCAGTGGCAAGTGTAAACTTCAAGGAGGGCTTTGGCCTTTAGGCTCTTGGAGGTGGGGCCTGCTTGAGGCCTGGGAGCCCTGGGTGACGATGGTGCCGGGGGAGGCCAGTGGGCCACGTCCCAGGCACCACAGCCATCTGATGAGGAGCTGATGGAGGAGAGGCTGCTCAGAAAGGTCCCCGGGCGGTGCCTCTTCGGTGCACCTTCTCCTGTTAGTTCCGTATCGTGAAAGTCTCCATTCGAGGTCAAGCTGCTTCCTGGTTGGTCTGCTGCTGGGTGGAGGCCCCCAGCCTCCTGTTGGGGCTACCGCATGCCCTGGGTCTTGGGGCCTCCTTCTTGGGTGGGAGGCTGCCCCAGTAACTGGACGGCGACTGACTCTGAGGCCTGAAGGGTGGTCTTGGAGCTTGGGGCATTTTTCCGGGTGCCCTGAGGACTATGGAGGCCTTTCTTCTGAGGCTGGGGACTCAGATGGGGGCCCTTCCTGCCAGCAGATGGACTTTTGGAGCCTTTGGCCTTGGCTTGGGGGTGGGCGGTCTCGGGGCCCTTGAGGGGTTTGAGCCCCAGCATCTCACAGAAGGCGTTGCACTGGTGGGCAGAGGCAAACTGGTCCAGCAGGGCAGGGAAACAGCTTTCCTTGAGGCCTTGGTATCTGCAGCCAGACAGGAAGTGCTGAGTGGGATCCTAGGGCTGACAGTCCCTTGAGGGGCTGACTTTGGGACAGCCACTGTCAGCGTGTTGTGCCCAGGGTGCATCTTACCTACCTGTGGGCGATGAGGAGCCTCCCCTGGGTGCTACCTCAGGCTTAAACTGTGGTCTCATCCCACCCTGACAGGGGACCCTTCACGTTAACTGTGGTGAGGATGCTTCACCTTTCTACCATAGTTGTAGCAGACTGAGGGCCACCTGCACCTCAACAAGCCTCCTCAAGGGACCAGGAAGCAGAGGCACTCACTGTCGGAGCCCGGAACTGCGGGGAACCCTGGGTGTGGGCAGCAGCAATAGCTGCCAGGCCGAGCCTGGGGCCGTGGGCATAGCAGGTGGGACTTGTGGGCCACCCAGGGGAGGCTCCTCATTGCCCATAGGTAGGTAAGATGCACTCTGGGCATAGCAGGTGGGACTTGTGGGCCCCAGGATGTCACCACATGGCCATGGTGTGACTGGGACCATTTGAGCCCAGACGCAGCACCTTGGAGATGGATGACCAGAAGGGCTTTAGGACATTTTGCACCCTGAGAAGACTCAGAGGGCTTTCTGTCCCCAAGAACCACTCACCCGCGCAGTTTGGTAGCAATCTGCACATCTGTCATCTTCCAGTCCACCCCTGAAAAGAGAGATGATTGGGGGTTGAGGCCAGCCTGGGCTAGTCGTAGGCTCCATGTCCAGCAAGAACGCCCCTTAGATGGGAGCGGCCCAGGTTCCGGTGTGGACATGTCTTTAGGCATCTCCTCACAGGTCATCACCACCAGCCTCTCACATGCAGTGAGCAGACCTCTGTATTATTAGTCGTAATAGTACTCCTGTTTTTATAAGTGAGGAGATGGGCTCAGAGCTGGATGACTTGAGCAGTCATACTTAAACATTCAGTAAATGAGCACCAGCTACGTGCACTGGCCAGTGGGAGTCAAAGTTCAGTTTTGACTCCTGGCCAGGTTGTCCTGCCTCTGTTGGATCAGGTCAGGGAGCTGGACTGGCCTTGGACTTTGAGCTAAAGTCTTCTCCTTCCTCTTAACAGATCAGTAATCTATCCAAGCAAGAGAAAGAAAATGAGAATGTGAGGGTAACTGAGGGACGGATCGGCAGAAATTACCAAGGGATGAGACAGGCTTCTTACTCACAAAGGCATCAAGCAAGCTAAGAAGCAAGATGGTCTTCTAAGTTAAGACAGCCTTGCAGATGGCTTGGAGGTGCTGGATCCCACATGGCTGACTGCATGGTTCAAGTCTCAAACCCGGCAGCTGGAAAATCAGGCCAGGCACCTGTGTGTACATGCCCAAAATCCCAAGAAGGGGATGGAGGAGGGGATTGTGGTATGGTCATCCCCTTCGAGGGTGATTTCTCATTCCCCATTTTTCCTCCCCTGTCTTTCTCTCTCTAGCAAGTGCACATGCCCTATAGCAAAAACTAAAACTTAAGAAAAAGAAAAAAAAAAAAAAAAAAAGATGGCCTTGGGAGACCACAGCCGGACAGAATGGTAATGGGGAGGAAATTTCCCACTGTGACCAGGCCACCCAGATAGCTTCGCGTGCACACAACGGGTCTGCGATCCTCCCTCCTTAGTTCAGACTGTCCAGCACATTTTTCTGGGAACATGCCTCTCACTAACGGGGCTGAGTGCCCCCATAGGATGGAGCAGAGCAAGTGTGGGCTTTCAAATCGGAAAGACCAGAGTTTCCACTTCAGCTCAGTCGCTTCTGGGCTGTGTGAAACCGGCAAGTCACTTCATATCTCGAACTCTCAAATGCAAAGTGAAGGTTTGAATGCCTGTCCTCTGGGGGTTTTGAGGAGATCACAATATGGATTAACATTAGTGTCCAAAACACTCTAACTGTGCAATAAATCATTACATATGTAACGATTGTACAATTTAACACCAACGAGAAGTACATTTGAGTCAGTCTTTTAAAAAGAATTATTAGTTTTTTTTTTAAAACTTAACTTTATTTATTTATTTAAATTTGACCAGAGAGGGACACAGAGAGAGAAAAGGGGGGGTGGGGAGGGTTGAGAAAGCAAGCTGCCAGGTCTGGGAATTGAACCATGGTCAGCCACGTGGGAATCCAGCACCCTTAACCACCACACCACCTGCCAGTCCCTTAAGTCAGTTTTT
>NW_006159855.1:2606622-2622295 GCF_000334495.1 Tupaia belangeri chinensis | reverse complement strand
TTGAGAGGTTTTTGCTATAGGGCATGTGCACTCGCCAGACAGACAGAGAGAGACAGAGAGACAGAAAGCGAGAAATCACCCCCCAGGGGGGATGGCCACGCCGCAATCCCTTCTCCTCCATTCTCCTCTCAGGATCTTGGGCATGCACGCACACGCGCCCAGCGTGAGTTTAAGCCACCGGGTCCAGGACTCGAACTGCGGTCGACTATGTGGGAGTCCAGCGACATAGCCATTATGCTAACTGCTGTTCCCAAGTCAGTTTTATATCTCTAGGCCTTGGTCTTCTCACTTAGGTGCCTCAAGGACAGATAGAACAGTGTGTGAAACTCCCAGCAACCTCTCCTCCCACTGTAGACAGCATTTTCCTCTCCCTGTCCAGTGCCCGTTAGAGTGTAGGCCTGCAGCGACTGATCAGAGAAGGGAGAAGGACTCAAGCTTGGTGGCCTTCCTGTAGGGTGTTTCTGGGAAATGGAGGGTATATAAGGAAAACTGAAGAGTCAGACAAAATTGGCTTCCATTCTAAAAAGCTAAGAGGGCTGGCCCTTTAGTGCAGCAGTGAAAAGTTGTGCATGGAGAGCTGGATCCCACGTGGCCAACGAGAGTTTTAACCCTGGTCCCAGCAGCTCGAAAACCATGCCGAGTTGGGGCTGGCAGGTGGTGGTTAAGGCGATGGACTCTCACATCACCAACCATGGTTTGAGTCTTGGACTTGGCAGCTTGACTTCTTACTTTCCCTTTTTCTCTCTCTCTCTGGTCACATTTTAAAAAATAATAGCAAATAAAATTAAATAAATAAAATAATTCTTAAAAAAGAGAGAGAAACATGCTGGGCAATTGCAGTGCCCCAAATCCTGCCAGATGGAGAGATGGAGAAGGGATTGCGGTGACTGTGCTCCACTGGAGAGCCATTTCTCTCTTAACCTCTCTCTCGCTTTCTCACTCTCTCTCTCTCTTTCCAGAGCACATGTGACCTCTGGCAATAAAAAATAAAGGGGCCCAGCAGATGGCATGGTGGTTAAGGCGCTGGACTTCCAGATGGCCAACCACAGTCTGAGTCCTGGACCTGGTGGCTAGCTTTTTCACCTTCCTTTTCTCTCTCTTTCTGTCTCTCTCTGGTCAAATTTAAAAATAATAACAACTAATGGAATTAAATAAATTAATAATTATTTTTAAATAATTAAGAAGAGGCCAGCAGGTGGCATGGTGGCTAAGGGCACTGGACTCCCACATGGCTGACTGTGGTTCAAGTACTGGACCTAGTGGCTTGCTTTCTTACTTTCCTTCTCTCTCTCTCTCACTGTCCCTCTCTGGTCAAATTAAAATAAATAAATAAACAAATAAATAAATAAATAAAGTTAAATAAAATAATTATTTTTAAAAATTAAGAAAAAGCTAAAAAATAATTAAGAAAAAGCTAGCAAAGATGGAGGAAGAGGAATGACAATAAAACTTCTCACGCTAGGATAGAAGAGAGCTTGAGAAGTTTGGAGAACGGAAAAGTCTAGATCCAAGCTGCTGGGAAAGGAGGATGAGAGATGTTGGAAAGGGTGGTTGTGGGTTTTAAATTAGATCCCATATACTGTTCTTTCTTTTTTTTTTTTAACTTATTTATTTAATTACATTTGTTATTCTTATTTATGATTTTGACCAGAGAGAGACAGAGAAAGGGAAAGTGAGAAAGCAAGCCACCAGGTCGGGACTCAAACCGCCAGCTGCCATGGGGGAATCCAGCACCTTCAACCACCATGCCACCTGCTGGGCCCGCCATGTACTGTTCTTTGCAATGAAAGTCCTTTTAGAGTTTAAGCAGGCCTGGTCTACACTCCTTTAAAAGCAACTGCAGATATAGGCTGGGCTCAGGAGGCCCTGGTATGTGTTGGGTTTGCATGCAGAATGGTCCCTGTCCAATCTACTTTACACATTGTGGTGAAAAGCTAAGGAAAATAGATATGAAGGTGTGGTACTGTAGGCCATCAAACAAGCTCCACCCCCTCCCCGTGCTTTCCCGTCCATGCACCTGTGCACCCTCACGCCCTCATACCTGCCAAATCTGTGACAAGAAAGCTGCCGTTTGTCCACTGATACAGCCAGTGCTGGAAGGTCTGGCATTTCTGCACAGCCTCAGAGTTGTGGGCTGCAGCGGGAGTCCCAGCACAGCCCCCTTCCCGAGAACAGTAAGACTCCAGGGGTTTGCCCAGGTCCTCCTCCAGCGTAGCATAGGGGATGTTGTTGGCAGGTCGGTAGATCAGGTACAGCGGGATGATCCTAGACACAGACGCCCCCTATAGTGAGCAGGAGGCATGACCCCAGAGAGCTCCTCCTTCCAACCCAAGTCTGTTCTTGGGTCTAAAGGAAGGGCCCTTCCAAAAAGGGAGCTTTCAGCTCTGAGCCTGAGGGACGGCACCGGAGGGCAGCTGTGGCCCACCTCCGGAAAGGCATAGAGGCCACTGTCTTCAGAGCCATGTCTACTCCCTGGTTGGTGGGACTAGAACCAGACTCTGGCTATGGTTATGGGTGAACTCCGTGCTTGAGTGAGGGACTGAGGGAGGCCAGGGTGTCAAAGAGAAAGGAACACCTCTGGAGAGGATCCAGCCAGGTTGTGGCTCAGGGCCAGTCAGACCCCAAATAAACCAGGGCTCCAGTTCAAGTCTCAAAATGAAACGATCACCATTTATAAAGGACTCTGCAGACATCCATGCTCGCCCAGCCTGCCTAGCACGGAAGCATCCTGGCCAGTCTGCCTCACGTAGGAACACCCTTACCTGCACAGAGACACACATCTGCTGTGCCCAGACTCTGCAATCGGCAAAACTGGGACGAAAGGACGGGGACTTAGGGTGGGTGGGAAGGAGATGCAGGACCACAGAGGAGACTTTCTAAAGTGGGGAATGAATCTTGAGGTCTTCATTTCTAGATTCTGTGGGCCCTTTGAGCTGAGTGTGGAGTTAGCAGTGAGCCTGTCTGCACCTGGCCATAACTCAGGACCCTCCAGGAGGCTGAGAAATGAGGCTCTGCAGCAGCTCGGCACTGAGGTCCCTCCCTGGCACTTACTCAGGCACCTCCCCAAACCCAGGTGCAGCGCGGGCTTCAGCTGCGAAGATTTTGCAGTACTCCCGACTCATGTTCTGGATCTTGCACCCCTGCGGATTATAGGAAATAAGATCTGATCAGTGAGGGGGCACCCCGGTTTCCTAGAGCCCAGCTCAGAGTGGAAAAGCCATCAGCTAGGGGACTCCAGGGGGGAGACCAGCCCCGAGGGAGGGGGCCTGACTCCTTCCTGCTCCCTACTCTGCACCTCTTTTTATTTTTTCTTGTGTCTTTCAAGAGGCTTTGCTCTTTCCACATGAGGTTCTCCAGGTGGTCTCTAAACTATGTCCCCTGGAGCCCGAGTGATAGGTGGCAGTGTCCCAGGGCAGCTTTGCAGAGAGCAGGGAGTCTGTCCACCCGCCACATCACTCCCCTTTCACCTCCCATACAAATAAGGCTTCCACCAGAGATTACATCTGAGGCAGGGGGAAAGGTTTGTGCTGCAAAGGTTGTCTGAAAACCATGGCTTGAATGGATTTGAAGCTGTCAAGCTCCCTGTGACCAAGTGTCTAGATTCTGGGTACAGCTCAGACAGTCCTCCAGGTCTAGCCTAGAAACCCCAGAATGTGGAGACCAAAATGACTCCGACTCTGTAGTGGGCTTCCCTACAGGATCAGCCTGGGAAGAGGACGGGTATGAGAGAACAAAGGGACAGGGCACAAAGTTGGGACACGATACCTGGATGGTGACGTCATAGTTTCTGCCCAGGAGAGACGTCTCACTGCTGGGCCCAAAGACAAGAAGGCTGGACACCTTGATGACGCACGTGCGGCCTGACTCAAAGATGGGCTCTAGCCCGTAGATGACCTTGGCCTGGGAGGCCTTCCGAAGGCCGCAGCCGTGGGCAGTACCCCGGAGCTCCTCGCTCACCAGCCGCCCAAAGAGCTTGTCTCCCCAGCAGCCTGAGTCTGCCAGACCCTTGGCAAACACCATCGGGGTCATCTCAATTTCTTCTCCAACTGAAGGGGAACAGGAGAAATGTAGAAAACTAGAAGCTTCTAGTTTCTAGTCATGGGGCCAAAAAAAAAAAAAAAAAGCAGACTATGACCAAACCTCTCAATCTATTGGGTCGTTGGAAAAGTCATGATGCATTTTTTTTGCACAGAATAACAGAAAAGTATGTCATGACTTTTTCCGATGACCCAACAATTATTGATGTAGAAGATGTACATGTATAAAGGGACACATTCAATGGGATATAATCAACAAAATTCAAAATGTAAGAAATTCTGGAGCCAGTAGGTGGCGTGGCGGTTAAGGTGCTGGACGCTCCCACATGGTTGACCACAGTTCGAGTCCTGGATCTGGTGGCTTGCTATCTCACTTTCCCTCTCTCTCTCGCTCTGTGTCTCTCTCTGGTCAAATTAAAATAAATGAATGAATACATAAAATAAAATAAATAATTCTTTTAAAGTGTAAGAAATTCTACTCATCAAATGACTTGGACAAATAAATGTCAACAGGTGAGGGAGAAAGAACTATTACCTACTAAGAGAGACGTGAGAAATAGATCAGCCAAAACGAATGAGTGGTTCCCAGTTCAAATAACCCAACATGGGGGAGAGCTGGGGAAATGAGAGTGGACAGTTCATGATGTTAAAAAACGATTATTAAGTTTTAGGTGTGAGGTTATATTTGATATAGATTATGTTATTTGATAACTGAACAAAAGGCACTGTTCGTTGGGAGGTCAAAGAGTGGCACCTCAATAAAGTAGTACCCTGTGAGGCTGACCGACATAGCTTCCTAAGGTTCTGGGTTCACGGCTGGAGACTTCCCTGAATGCGCTGGGTGCACATGTGCCCATGATCCAGGATTGGCTGTAGCTCGGGGTAGATTGTGGCATGAAGACTCTGTTGGGGTATTGTCTCACTGTCTTTCTCTCTCTTTCACTCATGGAAGAAGAAAATACATAAACTTTTTTAAAAATTACTAGCGGGATGCATGAAGATATAGGTTAGCAAATGGAGCTCCAGACAGCCTTCCCTCGTGGGCTGCCTTCAAAGTCCCGAGCCTTGGCATGATTCTTGCAGGGGCAGTATAGACCCTCGCCCTAATAGCTGAGCCTTTAAAATGCTTACCAAATTTTGGGGGTATTTCACAATCACCAAGGAGCCTGCTGAAAATGCAGGGCTCCTAGGTCCTTCCTGGACGCTAGATAGTTACTGGAGGACAGCCAAGGAACTGCATTTTTAGGAGGTTCCCTGTGTGGCTCTAGTGCCGGGGTCACAGGCCACTGTGAGACACTCCGGGTGAGGAACTGGCAGGGTAAGGCATGCTCTAGTGGCCAGTCCTCCCTGGGTCAAGGACTGGCATGGGCACAGTCACTTCTTCTCCTGCAGTCGTCCGAAATAGGGCTCCTCCTCCATCATCCTCCCCAAGCCATATCTTAAACCAGGAGACTAAGGGGAGTAGCATGCAGATTCAGAGCAGACTCCAAGCCTTCTAGGAAGGTCTTCCCTGCAGGTGGCAGGGGTGAGGATGATGACTCACCCCTCCTCCCCCAGAGGGCCCCTTACCTTCACCTTCTTCTCTGGAGATGAATCCTGACAACACTGGATGGAGAAAAAGAAGAGAAAGCAGCTGCCTACGGGCTGCTCTGTCCTGAGAGCTGCCGCCTCTGAAAGGTGACCGCCGCCCATCCTCGGGGGCCGGGCCGGGCATAGGTTAGCAAATGGAGCTCCAGACAGCCTTCCCTCGTGGGCTGCCTTCAAAGTCCCGAGCCTTGGCATGATTCTTGCAGGGGCAGTATAGACCCTCGCCCTAATAGCTGAGCCTTTAAAATGCTTACCAAATTTTGGGGGTATTTCACAATCACCAAGGAGCCTGCTGAAAATGCAGGGCTCCTAGGTCCTTCCTGGACGCTAGATAGTTACTGGAGGACAGCCAAGGAACTGCATTTTTAGGAGGTTCCCTGTGTGGCTCTAGTGCCGGGGTCACAGGCCACTGTGAGACACTCCGGGTGAGGAACTGGCAGGGTAAGGCATGCTCTAGTGGCCAGTCCTCCCTGGGTCAAGGACTGGCATGGGCACAGTCACTTCTTCTCCTGCAGTCGTCCGAAATAGGGCTCCTCCTCCATCATCCTCCCCAAGCCATATCTTAAACCAGGAGACTAAGGGGAGTAGCATGCAGATTCAGAGCAGACTCCAAGCCTTCTAGGAAGGTCTTCCCTGCAGGTGGCAGGGGTGAGGATGATGACTCACCCCTCCTCCCCCAGAGGGCCCCTTACCTTCACCTTCTTCTCTGGAGATGAATCCTGACAACACTGGATGGAGAAAAAGAAGAGAAAGCAGCTGCCTACGGGCTGCTCTGTCCTGAGAGCTGCCGCCTCTGAAAGGTGACCGCCGCCCACCCTCGGGGGCCGGGCCGGGCCAGTCTGAGCCCCCGGCAGCAGGGCACACTCACCCTCGGGGCTGAGGCAGAAGTCGGTGGAGGCCGAGCCGTGCTCGTTGTGGATGGTGCATCGGTACACGCCGCAGTCTACAGCAGATGCCTGCACGATGGCCAGGGCAGCCGGCCCCTCGTCCCCGGCACTGCAGAGAGTGGAGACCTTCTCGTGAGGGCCGTCACCGTGGCTCAGGGCCAGACTGTGGTCGGAGGGGTCCTCGGACCCACTCTCAGAAGCTGCTGTGGACCCAGGCTCTGAGAGCTCTGGGGAGGTGGTGAAAGAGGTACGGTGGTCAGGAGCCGGTCCTGGGCCACACAGGCCGGGTTTGCAGCCCTCACACTTACTAGAGGTGGGACTGAGCACAAGTGACTCAAAGACCTCGGAGCCTCAAGTTTCTCATCTCTACTTCGGGGATCACAGAGTCTCCCTCTGAGGGCGACTGTGAGGATGAGATGGGATGACAGACACACAGTGTCTGGACAATGCCCAGCACCGCACTGTCATCGGGGAGCCAGGCAAGGTGCAGGAGGTACCCAGTCAGCTTACCTCCTGCCCACCTCGCCCACCGGGCGCTGATCCTTGGCCCACGTCAGGACTGAGTCACTAAGAATGTTGAAAAACTGGCACCAGAGCTTCAGGCTGCCCGAGGCATCAGGAAACTGCTCCACTCGAATCTTCCGGATCACCTGTGGGGCTGCGAACAGAGGCCTAGGTGAGAGGGGGAAGCTACTTCCCCAAATCTGTGTCTTCTCTGGGTGTAGGCTTGCTTCCCTGGGTGCCCTTGGCTGACAGAGACAGATCTAAATCTCCCCAACTCCCCACTTCATGGCCACCAGCTGCCTCCCACCTGCATCTCGGTCTTCATCTTGGAAACACACTTTTGCTAGAAAAAAATCTCACATCTCCATCCCCACCCCCAAGCCAGAGGGTCTTCATAGCTCACATCAAACAGCAGTCAAGAAAGGAACTTGTTTGCATTCTTGGCTCCTAACTTTAGAAGCCTACATTCGGGGACCAGCAATCAGTGTAATGGCTATGTCGGTGGACTCTCACGTAGTTGACCATAGTTCAAGTCCCAGACCCGGCGACTTAAACTCACGCCAGGTGCGTGTGCGTGCATGCCCAAGATTCCGAGAGGAGAATGGAGGAGAAGGGATTGCAGCGTGACCATCCCCCCTGGGGGGTGATTTCTCGCTTTCTATCTCTCTGTCTCTGTCTGGCGAGAGCACGTGCCCTATAGAAAAAAATAAAAACCCTCTCCAAAAAAAAAAAGAAGCCTGCATTTGAACTCTGCCTGGACTGCTCTCACGGTAGGACCAGCAGGGGGCATGGTGGTTGAGGCACTGGACTCACACATGGCTGACTACGGTTCGAGTCCTGGACCTGATGGCTTGCTTTCTCACTCTTCCTCTCTGCATCTCTCTCTGGTGAATTAAAATAATAATAATAATAATAAATAAAATTTTTAAATGTATATCAAAAAAGTATTAAAAAGAAAGAGGGAATGATGGCAAGGATGATGAACGCTAGAACGCTATGGAAGCCACGCCCATGCTGAGTACTGGACTCATCCTGTCCCATTTAACTCTCGCAAGGTTACACTGACAGTGTTATCATACCCATTTTACAGAGCAGCAGAGCAAGGCAAGACCCGCGCTCCTCTCATTCTAAAGCCTGTGACATGGATGATGAAATAAGAATACCACCCCATAGGCCAGCCAGTGGCATGGAGATTAAAGCAGTTGGATCCCCCATGGCTGACGGCGTGGTTCAAGTTCCAGAACCAACGGCTTAAAAAACACGCTAGGTTGGGCCAGCAGATGACATGGTGGTTACGTTGCTGGACTCCCACATGGCTGACGACGGTTTGAGCTCTGGACTTGGTGGCTTGAAAATCAAGCTGGGTGTGCGTGTGCGTGTGCGTCCAAGATCCCAGGAAAAGAGAGGAGAAGGGATTGTGGTGTGGCCATCCCCTCTGGAGGGTGATTTCTCACTCCCTCTCATCATGTCTCTCTCTCTCTTCTGTATGTGCACACGCCCTAAAGCAAAAACTTCTTAAAAAAGAGAAAAAGAATCAAATGCCAGGTAGGTGTGCATGCATGCCCAAAATCCTGAGAGGAGAGTGAAGTAGAAGGGAGTGTGGCATGGCCATCCCCCGGGGGGTCAGTTCTCACTTTCTTTCTCTTTCCAGTGTGTGATGTGCACTCTGGAAAATTAAAAAAAAAAAAGAAATACCACCCTTGTAGGGATGACTGCTCCCAGCCAGGGGTGCTGTTTACAGCAGCCTCTGCTCTCCGGCCATCCCTCCATACCCACCGCTCACCTTTCAGCAGGTCTTTGGCCTTCTTGGGCGTGGTCAAAGCTTCCTGCTTGCTTTCATCCGGGACCAGCTCGGCGTCTGGGCCTTCGGCCTTGGGGCTGGGGCCCAGGTCTCCCACCGGCTCCTCCTCTGCCCGGGGTACCTCCAACATGCTTGCCTTTCTACCTTGGGTAGGGGAGCGTCTCTCCCTCCTCAGAGATCCCGGGGACCCAGGTGACAGGCTCTTCCTGGGCCCCCGGGGGGACACTGTGGGGCTATCTCCCTCTTCAGGCTTGGTCGTCTCCCTATCTCCTGCTGCTCTGACCTTAGGGAGAAATCTCTTCCTGCGGGCCCCCAGAGCCAGCTCCTCAGGAGTGGCTGCAGGGAGACCTGTGGTAGCCTCCCCTGGGCCCTCCTCCTCTGGCAAGGGTTCCTGAGCTCTGCTGTGGGCTGCCTGCCCACCTGCTTGCCCCAGCGGCCTGCCTGTGCTGCTCTCGGGAGTGGTCCCCAGGAGGCTGGGCTCCTCAATGGGAACCTCTCCCTGACCCTCACTGGATCCTTCAGAGGGTAACACGGGGCCCTCCTCACCAACCACGATGGCAGGGACAGTGAGCGGGCTGGGGCCAGGGCCCCAGGAGCCCCGGGTGGCGGCCAGGGCCTGCCGGCCAGCCTGCACCTCACGGTCCAAGAGGCCGGTGAGGCGGCGGGAGGTGCAGGGGCTGAGCAGTAGGCTCTGAGCACTCTGCACCAGGTCATCATTCTCCACACGCTCCAGGATGCGCCTGGACGTCCGGGGACTCAGCCCAGCCACTTCCACGGTGGGAACCAGGGCAGGCGAAGGCCCCAGAGACCCAGCCGGGGACTCTGCCCCCGCCCCACTTGTCTCCGGGCTCGAGAGCTTCAGCAGCAGAAGCAGGTAGTTTTTCAGGGAATCTATGAGGCCAGGGTCACAACTCCGGGGACCTGGAGTCTTCCCCTCCACATCTGGCCCCTGAGCACAGGCCCCTTCACTGCTGGTGGCCATGGTTTCTGGTGGGTGACTCTGAGTGGGGGTCCCTAGGCCTGGGAGCAGCGTGGGGGCAGAACTCAGCAAGGCCTGGTCCCCAGGGGGTGGGAAGGCAGCCATGTTCCTGTGCTGTGAAAGTGGGGTGCCGGGCAGCTCCTGTGGGCCAGTCCCAGGAAGAGGAGAGGAAGCAGGTACCTCCTGGCTCAGGCCAGCTGGAGGACAGATACCCAACTCCACACCCAGTGCTTCCCCCTGCTGCTTGTCCCTAGGGTGCTGGAACAGGCTGTCCTCCAGCTTGGCTCTGGTTGGGCCGGAACTCTCTCTTTCCAACTGCTCTGAGCTCCCTGTACGAGGTGGCAGATTCCCTGACGGGGGACCCAGCCCAGTTTCCTCAAGATTTGTGGATGTTGCCTCCTCAGATCTAAGCCTGAGACCAGGTGTTTCTGGGACATGAGACCCTGCAGGGGTCTGTGCAAAATATTCGCCAACCTGGGGAGCCTGAGGACCCTCAGAAGGAGGGGGTTCAGGGGCTCTGCACCGTGGGCTGAGGCTGGCTGCAGACTCCTGCTCTGACTGACCTTCCGTGACCGTGGCTATGCTCCCCGCCAACTGCATCCCCTCCGCTTCCTGTACCCTTCTGCCCTCCCGTGTCCTCGCATCTGTCTGTGGCTTCCTGTCTTCCTGTGTCTCCTCTGCCTGCATCCTTTCTGCCTGTGTCTTCACATCCTTCTGCCAACTCCTGTCTGACTGTGGCGTCTCACTTTCTGGAGTCGCAACGTCCACCTGTGTCTTCCCATCTGTCTGTGTCCTCTGGGTCGTTTCCGTCCTGTCCCCCTGGACCCTCCCATCCAACTGCATCTTCCCATCGGCCTGCATAGTCTTGTCGCCAGTTCTCTGGGGAGCGGATGTTCTCCTATCTTCCGGGGTCTCTGTATCCATAGGCTCGGTGCTCCCTCGACTCCCAGAGCTGCTGCTGGCCGGCGCAGTTGCAGCCGTGGCTGCCTGGGGCTCCAGGACCTGAGCAAAGCAGGGATAAAAGCAAGGACTCAGGTCCTTGTGCATCAGGGTCTCTTCCCAGTCTGGCATCTCAGCCTCCTCTGACGGCGTTCAGAGCTGCTCTGATGACAATCCTGCCACCTGGTTTCTCGGGCCTCCTGGGGGTTGGGAGACAAAGACGTACAGCCAAGTCCCACAGCCTCACACCTGCCCACCCTCATCTCTGACCCCAGAATCTGCGCCAGGGAATATGCAGCATCCAGGTCCAGCTCTGACCCTTCCTACCTCTCACTGAAGAAAGCCCGTTCTTTCCAAGAAGACCCTGCTCGCCCCTTCCCCCTGCCATTTGGAGGCCAGTGTCCTCACCCCAGGGCTCCCAGAGTGATCGGTCTGCCCTCTCGTGGCACTAACTGCCCTGGGTAACGTGACGGTGAGGTGGGAGAGGGCGAAGGGTATCCCAGTAATGGCCTTAATGACGGCGTCCGCCAGTTACACTGCATGGGTGGTAACAACACGATGTCATCCAGGCAGGAAGGGCTGAGTGGCACCTGTGCTAAGAACCCGATGACACATTTCATGTTACCCTTTTGCACACTTACCGTTTGTGAAGTACCTTGCTAGGCTTTACATATCATTTTATGACCTCACTTTCCCCTGATAATGATGTGAAATATGTTAAGAGAGTTATCTCCTTTTTAACGATAAGAACAGTGATAGTTGGGGCTGGCTCCATGGCCTGGTAAAAGCAGCAGCATCCCACACGGCCAATGGTGCAGTTCAAGTCCTAGACCCAGTGGCCTGAGAAACACACCCGGTGTGTGTGTGTGTGTGCGCGCGCACACGCCCAAAACCCTGAAAGGAGAGAGAGATGGAGAGAGGGATTGCTGTGTGACCATTCCCCACTGTGGGGCGCTCTCTCCTCTCCCTCTCTCTCTTTCTGGCAAGCACATGTACCTTTTAGCAAAAATAAATAAAATAATAAAAATAAGAAGCCAAACAATGAGGTCAAAGAAGGTATGCGACTCATCCATTAGCAGAGTTTAGAGTGGAAGCCAGCTGTGTTTCTCGCTGCAGATGCCATTGTCTTTGCTGCTGTGCTGTCAAGCCACCTATTTAAGTGTCATTAAAAGACTGTCTCAACAGAGCGGCATAAAATAGTATTTGCCTCTTTTCTTCCTGGATGTCATCAAAACCAATAGAGCCAATGAGCAAACAGAGAAAGCAAACTCCATCGTTAGAGAACATGGAGGCAAACAGTCTATGATCTCAACAAACAAACAAACAAAAAGGTGGGAGGGCTACAGCCACGGCACAGCCGTCACGCAGCGCCAGACTCACAGAGGCGGTCCCGAGTTTGCATCCAGAGACCTCCCTGAGTACACTTGAGTGCACACGGGCCCAGTGTAGGCTGGCTGAGGCTAGGGGTGTCCCATGCTGTAAAGACCCTACTGGAAGTGGCTGTTTCTCTCTCTCTTTCTCCTGTCATCTCTCTTTTTCAGAAGAAATAAAAAATTTTAAATACAATAATGTTTTCTTAAAAAAAAAAAAAAAAAGAGCTGCCAGCAGCAAATACTGAGAGGTTGAGAAGAAACAAAAGTGAACAGGGGGAATACTAAAGCAGCTCAGGAGTTTGGACCAGTGGGTGGCTTGGTGGTTACAATGTTGGACTTCCACATGGCCAATCATAGTTCGAGTCCCAGACCCAGTGGCTTTAATGTCATGCTGAGTGTGTGTGTGTGTGTGTGTGCGTGTGTGTGTGTGTGTGTGTGTGTATGTGTGCCCAAAATCCCAGGAGGAGAATGGAGAAGAAGGGATTGCAGCATGGCCATACCCTCTGGGGTAATTTCTCGATTTCTCTCTCTCTGACTCTCTCCTGTGAGTGCACACGCCTTACAGCAGAAACCCAAAACAAAATAAAAACAAAACAAAATACAAAAATGGGCCAGCAGGAGGCATGGTGATTAAGGTACACTGGACTCCCATATAGCCGACCATGGTTTGAGGCTTGATCTGGAGGTTTGCTTTCTCACTTTCCCTCTCTCTGGTCAAATTAAGAAAAAAAAAAAAAAGAAAAGAGAGAGAGAGAGAGAGAGAGGATGATGATGAGTAAAGTTAAATAAAATAATTCTTTAAAAACAAAAACAGGAGCCAGGAGATGGCAGAGTGGTTACATCACTGGACTCCCACATGGCCAACGGTGGTTCAAGTCCTGGACATGGTGGCTTGAAAATCATGCCAGGAACATGGGTTTGTGTGCCCAAGATCTTGGGAGGTGAATGAAGAAGAAGGGAATGAAGCATGGTCATCCGTCCCTTAAGTGGTGATTTCTCACTTTCCCTATCACCATGTCTGTCTCTCTTTCTCTCTAGCCAATGCACACATCCTAAGGCAAAAAACACTCAAAAAACAAAGACAAAAAACAATTCAGGTTAATTAATGAAACTGTTTGGCAGGTCTTAGACTACACCAGCAAAACACAGTCACTGTAGGGGACCAGCAGATAGCATAATGGTTACATCACTGAACTCCTATGTAGTTGACTATGTGGTTGGAGTCCCCGACCCAACAGCTTAAAGCTCACAGCAGGTGTGTGTGCATGCATGCCCAGAATCCCAAGAGGAGGAGAAAGGATTGAGGTATGGCCATCCCACCAGGGGGGTAATTTCTTACTTTCTGTCTCTCTGTCTCTCAAGTGAGTACACACACCCTACAGCAAAACTCTCTTAAAAAAAAAAAAAAAAAAAGAAAGAAATCACTGCAGATAACGAGTTAGTTCCCAGCGCTACAGCCATAAGCTCCATATATAACAAGAGCTATAGGGCCATGGGGGGTTGTGGGGTAAATCAAACAGAAGACACAGGGGAGATGTCCAACAGAAACCAGGAGAGGAGAGCGGAACAGCCTAGAGACAGCAGATCTCAGAAAACACCAACAAAAAAATTCTCCTGACAAAACCTCCTGAAACTGCGAAACTGAAAAACTTGTTTTTAAACATACAAGACTATTTTCCTCACAAGCCCATGCCTGAGGAAACTCTCAGAGAACAAACTTGGCTAAGGAAACCACAGAAAAAGAATCTATGTTGGGAGCCAGCAGGTGGCATAGTGGTTGGGGTGCTGGACATGGTCAGCCGAGGTTTAAGTCCTGGGCGTGGCAGCTTGCTTTCTCACCTTCCTCTGTCTGGTCAAATTTAAAAAATATATGTAATAAAAATAAATAAAATTAAAATAATTCTTTAAAAAATGATGGTAAGCACTAAACGTTTTTATCTTATATTAGCATACATTGTATATTAACACAGACTAAGAGGAAGTGGGGTTTAGGGCACAGATTAGAGTGAGTTCCTTGCTTGTGCCACCCGTGAGAGTCAAGAACATTCCTTAAAGCTGAAAAAAAAATAGAAACAGAATATAAGGTTTTTTGGGGTTTTTTTTGTTTTTTTTTGAGAGAGAGAGATATTTTTGCTATAGGGCACGTGCACTTGCCAGAGAGACAGAAAGTAAGAAATTACCCTGCAAGGGGGATGTCATGTCACAATCCCTTCTCCATTCTCCTCTCAGGATCTTGGGCACACATGTACATGCACCCAGCATGAGTTTTCATCACTGGGTCCAGGACTCAAACCATGGGCAACTACGATGGGAGTCTAGCGATGTAATCATTAAGCCATCTGCTGGTCCCCAAACAGAATAGAGGATATTTAACCATACAGAGATAATCAGTTGGAAATAAAACTTCAGGATAGACTGAGACAGAAGATAAACAGATAGGAAATGAAAAAAAAAAAAAAGCTGGGAAGGAAATGGAAACACTGTCACTCTGCATCATAAAAAATGAATAAATATTGGGACCAGCAGGTGGGGCAGTGGTTAAGGTGCTAGACTCCCACATGGCCAGCCATGGTTCAAATTCCAGACCTGGCAGCGTGCTTTCTCACTTTCCCTTTCTCTCTCTCTGCCTTTCTTTGGTCAAATTAATAATAATAATAGTAATAATAATAACAAATAAAATAAAAGTAAATAATTTAAAAACAATTTAAAAAATGAATAGATATTAACTGAACAGATATAGAAATTAATGATATGACATAAAACTCAACTTATAAATTAAACTACTACATATGAATATTCCTAAATATTGGAACTACACATGAATCGAACATAACATAATGTAGATATTAAAATACCTATAATTAAAATATATTTAAACTAAGAATAAAATCTAAGGGCCAGCCCTGTAGTATCGCAGTTAAACAGTGTGCATTAGGAAGCTGGATTTAACCTGGCTAACTGCAATGCAAATCCCAGCCTTGGAGGACTGAAAAGCACTGTGGGTTGGGGCCAGCAGCTGGCGTAGTGGTTAAGGTGCTGGACTCCTACATGGCCATCCAGTAGTTCAAGTCTTGGACCTGGTGGCTAGAAAATCACACCAGGCACGTGTGTGTGCATGCCCAAAATCCTGAGAGGAAAAGGGAGAAGGGAGGAGAAGGGACTGAAGCATGGCCATCCCTGTGATTGCTCACTTGCCCTCTCTCTGAATCTGTCTCTCTTCTCTCCAGTGAGCACTTACTTGTGCCCTATGACAAAAACCTAAAAAAAAGAAAAAGAAAGAAAGAAAAGTAAAACACTCTGGGCATATGTGTGTACATGCCCTAAATCCTGATAGGAGGGAGAAATGGGGGAAAGGATTGTGATATGACCACACCTCACTGTGGGGTTCTCACTCTGGTGAGCACATGTGCCCTGTGGCAATTAAAAGAAGAAGAAGAAGAAAATCTAAAGTTGGGCAAAATTAAAGAATTTGGTGAATATTAGCAATGAATCCAACTGAAGAATTTTTTTAGAAGAATTATTTTAACTTTATTTATTTATTTATTTATTTATTTATTTATTTATTT
>NW_006159855.1:2603955-2606532 GCF_000334495.1 Tupaia belangeri chinensis | reverse complement strand
GAACCGTGGTCGACTACGTGGGAGTCCAGCGACATAGCCATTACGCTAACTGCTGGTTCCCATACTTATTTATTTTGATGAGAGAGAGAGAGAGTGAAAGAGAGAAAGGGAGTGCATGAAAGGGGGTGGGGGGGAATGAGAAACTAAGCTGTCAGGTCCGGGATGTGAACCACGGTCAGCCATGTGGGAGTCCAGCGCCCTTAACCACCACACCACCTATCGGCCTCCCAACTGAAGAATTTTAACTAAAAGGCGCTCCAACTTCTTTGACAATCAGTAAGATACTAACAGACAAGAGTATCTTGAGGCCAATAAACAGCTATTAGTAATATATTTAAGCCTTCTCTCTCTTTTTTTTTAAACTTGCTGTAGGGAATATGCACTCACCAGAGAGAGTCAGAGAGAGAGAAAGAGAGTGAGAGATGAAAAGCAAGAAAGACAGCTGCCAGGTCCAGGACCTGAACCACTGTCTTCCACATGGGAATCCAGCATCCCAACCAATGCCATCTGCTGGCCCCATTTAAGCCTTCTTTTCATTTCTGACATTCTAGAATTAAAAAATATTGACATAAGATCCATACATTTATGAGGGGCCAGCAGTTAGCGTAATGGTTATGTTGCTGGACTCCCATGTAGTCGACTGCAGTTCGAGTCCCGGACCCGGTGGCTTAAACTCACGCCAGGCACGTGTACATGCGTGCACAAGATCCCGAGAGGTGAATGGAGGAGAAGGGACTGCGGCGTGGCCTTCCACCCTGGGGAGTGATTTCTCGCTTTCTGTCTCTCTGTCTGTCTGGTGAGCGCACGCACCCTACAGCAAAAACCTCTCAAAAAAAAAAAAAAAAAGATCCATAAATTTACAAAGTGTTGACTTTGCACACAAGACTCGGGAAAACAGAACCTCTCCATTAACGCTGCCCTCACTCCTCCTTGACACCTGATCAGTCCCTCAGCTCTGTTGAACCTCCTTGATTATCTCAATGTCCACTCCCTTCCATCTCCACTGCCAGTCACTTATCCAAGCTGCCAACAAGTCTGGCTTTTCGGGACTAATCTAAAGCCTCTTAATTGGTGTCCATGACTCTAGTCCTTGCCTCTGCTAAACTCTCATCCTCACTGTGGCTGAGACACTTCCCTGCTTAAGAACCTCTGGGTGGTAAGCCATCATTTGCAGGATAAAGTCTAAAGCCCTGGGGGTAGGAGCTTGGCTGACTGGGTCTTTCTTTTCTTAAAAACCAGGGTTTTTTTCTTTTAGAATTATTTTAATTTTATCATTATTATTATTTTTTAATTTGACCAGAGAAAGACAGAGAGGGAAAGCAAGCCTCCAAGTCTGGGACTTGACCTGCAGTCAACCATGTGAGAGTCAAGCGCCTCAACCTCTAGGCCAACCTGCCCCCCCCCACCAGCCCCATATCTATTTCTTGCTATAGGGTACATTCATTCACTGGAGAGACAGAGAGGCAGAAACTGAGGAATAACTCCCCAGGGGGAGTGGCCATGCTGCAATCCCTTCTCCATTCTCCTCTCAGGATGTTGGGCACACATGCACATGCGCCTGGAGGGAGTTTTAAGCCACGAGTTTCAGAACTAGTGGGAGTCCAGTGACATAAGCATTATGCCACCTGCTGGTCCCAATCCCATTTCTTGAAAACCGATACTCTCTAACATCTGGGGCCTTCCATCCCTCCCATTCATACTGTGGCTTTTAGGCTGATGATCCCTTATCAACCCCGCTGGTGGCTGTGAGATTGTTGATCAGAAACACTGGGGCACTAATGTGCATATGCCCTCCCACCAGTGCAGCCCCTCAAATTTGCTTAGAAAAGTCACAGAAGGCCTCAGAGTGGCTTGGAGCAAAATCCACAGGATGAAGGGACCAGTGCTTCAGAATCACTGCTCTGTGCCACCTTTTCCTCAGTGTGAGTGGCCTTTTATTAAAGTCCTATGCAGGAGGATCTGCAGGTGGTATGGTGGTTAGGACGCTGAACTCCCACATGGCACTCTGTGGTTCAAGTACGGGACCTGGCAGTTTGCTTTCTCATGTACCCCATTAAATAATAATAATAACTGAAGTTAAATAATTAACTATTTTTAAAAGTCCTGTGCAGTTTGTTGGAGTGGCTGGCTTTTGTCTCTCAGTTTTAGCAAATTACATTTGGAAATCAATACATCATCTATGAAAATTCAGCATTTTTCATTAACACTAAAAATATTTAAACTCTTTGATTCAAAAATTTCATTCCTGGGACTTTATCCCACAAGTATACTGTATATGCAAATGAACTTATATTCAAGGATATTTGTTGTGGCATAGTTTATAATAGCAAAAGGCTGGAAATCACCTAAATCCCACTAATACAGGCATGATCTAATGGATTATGGTACATTCATATTCCAAATAAATAAAATAAATATCTAAATAAAACGAGTTGCAGGATAAAAAGTCTAGTGTGCAATCTTTGTGTGGAAAATACACAGACATACATAGAGGCACACCCATGTATTATAAATGCAAAGAACACTGCTCTGGAAGGAGGCCCAAGAAACCAGCTTGTGCAACAGCCTTTAGGGAAA
>NW_006159855.1:2594668-2603941 GCF_000334495.1 Tupaia belangeri chinensis | reverse complement strand
GGGGTAGGGAAGGGGAGACTTAAGATTCCCTGTGTACCTTGTTTTTCTCTCTCTCTCCTTTTTAATTTTTTTTTTAATTTGCCAAAGGTTGTATGCATTCACCAGAGAGACAGAAAGAAAGAGAGGGAAAATGAGAAAGCACTCCCCCAGGGAAATAGTCACATCATAACCCCTTCTCCATTTCTCTCTCCTGTCAGATTTTGGGCATTCACACACATGCACCTGACATGTTTTTCTTTCTTACTTTCTTTCTTTCTTTTAAGAGAGATTTTTGCTATAGGGTGCATGAGCTCACCAGAGAGACAGAGACAGAAAGTGAGAAATCACCCCCCCCCCCCGCAGCCGGCAGGGTGGCCATGCTGCAGTCCCTTCTCCTCCAGTCTTCTTGGGATTTTTGGGTGCGTGCGCGCGCACACACACACACACACACACACACACACACACACGGTGTGAGTTTCAAGCCAGAGTCCAGAATTTGAACCAGCAACATGACCATTACACTACCTGCTGGTCCCACTTGGCATACTTTTTAAGCTTCCGGGTCTCAGACTCAAACTGTGCACACAGTCAACCATGTGGGATCTAGCTGCCTTACCCACCATTCCACCTGCTGGCTCTGCCTGTATATCTTGCAACCTTTCTGAATTTGATGCCACATGTACATTACACATATGCAACAAAAATTAAATTGAAATTGAAAATAAAGAAATAAACCCTTGTGTAATAAACGAAGCCCATCTTTCAGTAAGGATCCCAGATTTGTTTTTCTAAGTTCATCTCTTGGGTTCCTCTACCCAATACTAACTTGCTAAGATGACAGTTGTGCTATTTTATAACTACTCTCTGTGTTAGTTAGTTAGTTATTTTGGAGGTTTTTGCTATAGGGTACGTGCGCTCGCCAGAAAGACAGAAAGTCAGAAAGTGAGAAATCATCCCCCTGGGGGGATGGCCATGCCACAATCCCTTCTTCTCCATTCTCCTCTTGGGATCTTGAGCATGCACGCACACATGCCTGGCGTGAGTTTAAGCCACCGGGTCCGGTCCTTGAACCGTGGTTAACTACATGGGAGATCAGTGACACAGCCATTATGCCAACTGCTGGCCCCTCTCTGTCTTATTTCTCTGCTAGACATTCTCACCCTTTTCCTTGCCTACCTGAGGGACTCCTCATACTGAAGACCTCACTGAAGTTTCTTCTTGTCTCTGAAGACTTCCTGAGTTCCCTTCACTACCCCCCAAAAATAGAGTGGCCTCCTACCTTATGGACCCACAGCAAATGTAATAATTCCATCATAATCCCTTCATCATGTGTTTCTTTAGTACGCAAAAAAAAGAGAAAAGGTTATTTTTTTAAATAAATAAAGATTTGGCAGGATAAGATTATGAAAAACTGGAACGGCTAGTAGCTTGGTGGCTAAGACAGCAGGATTCCACATGGTTGACCATGTAGTTCAAGTCCTGGACCTAGCAGACTGAAAAACACCCAGGGCATGTAGTGTGAATGCCCAAAATTCCAAAAGGAGGAAGAGATGGAGAAGAGATTATGGTGTGACCATGCCCCATGGGGGAGATCGTTCAAGCTTTCCCTCTGTCTCTCTGGTGAGTGCATGTGCTCTCTGGCAAATTTTAAAAAAAAAAGGAATATGAAAGATGAATCAAATTCATCCACTAAAAGGCAAGTTAAAAAAAATATATGTATATAGCTGTTAAATATGTTTTTCACATGTATGGTGCATTTCACAATTTTTTAAGTAAAATAAAATAAAATAAAATAATAAAAACCATACAGGTTTTGGCAGGAGCAGAGGATGTCAGGACAACCTCTCAGGTGCTTGCAGCACTGCCCCCCCCCCCACCTTTGGGAGGCAAGGAAGGGGGCAGGGCTGTCACTTCCTCCTCTGGCCCTGCCAGGAGGACACAGCCATTCTAGTGTGGGGCTCACCCCTGTGGGTGGAGAAGCCAGATTCACACAGAGACTTGGCGGTGGGCCTGGTCACTTCCTAAATGAGCTCCCTAGGGCCACCGACGGCCATCTCTCTGGCAAGGCTGTGCTGTCCATCCTGAGGCTGTCAGCACGTGGCACTGCCCCACCGAGCTTTGCCTGGGCCGCTGGGAACCTTCCATGCCAGTGTCCAAAGTTGCTGGAGGCCAAGCCCAAGGAGGGTCAGAGTCACGAGCAGATTCCAGAGAGTCTGGTTTGAGGTCCTTGAAGCGTGCCCCACTCTGAAGCCTCAGTCTGCCCTCAGCACCCACTGAAAGAAAACCATTTCCCCCGGTCACCCTGGAACCTGGTCTCCCCCATCAGAGGCTGTCCCTCGTGTGTTTCCTTTCACTGTTCCAAGAAACCAGCTGTCTTCTGCCCGCTTCCATGACACTGCTTTCCAGCCCTCCTCTTGTTCTCCAGCACAGCTCCACTCGGGGGCCCAGGCCTCCTGCTTCCTCCACCCCCACAGTCTCCGCTCAGGTCTCTCCAACTCCCTGTCTCTCCCCAGGGCTGAGAAACATGGGACACCAAGTTAAACTGGAATTTCAGATAAACAACCAATCATTTCTCAGAATAAACATGGCCCATCTGGGACCAGCTGGTGGCATGGTGGTTAAGGCGGATAGATTCCTACATGGCCGACCACGTGGTTTGAGTCCCAGACTCTGCAGCTGGAAATACACATTAGGTGCATGTGCATACATGCCCAAAATCCTGAGAGGAGGGATACATGGAGGAGAAGGAACTGTGGCATGGCCATCACCCATGGGGGAAGGGTGCCTTTTCAACACCCCCCCCCATTTCTTGCTGGGGAGTGTACGTTCCCTCCAGCAAACTGAAAAAATGACTAAGAAAAGAAAAGAAAGCCCAGGCTCAACATGTCCCCCTCATTTACCTACCCCACCCTGACTCCTCCACGCTTCCTTTTCCTTGCCATTTATAAGGAATACTGCCTTTTCTCTGCCCCACTATAAAATGCTCTGTCTCCCTCAACCCTTTAAACCCTGCCCTCCCCGTCCCGAAACACGAAGCACCAACCGACAAGCTGTGTCCCTCCTGTCGGTCCTCCCCATCCTCGTCCTCAAGCTCCTTCATGCTGTTCCTGCCTGCCAGGTTCCTGGGCAAGTGGACACCCCACAATCACTCTCTCTCAATCCCTGTCTCATAAGACTCTTCTGTGCTGGGTACCTGTGCCCGGAAAATGAGGGCATTCCCGTTCCTAAGGAAAGCAGGCTGCTTCTCCGTCACCACAGGCACATCCTACTCTGTCATTTGGTTAGTTCTCTCTGGGCACCAGGCCCTGTGCTGAGCACCCTGGTCTTACAACAGCCCGATGAAATAGTATCATCAGCCTCACTATTCCGATTTCACGACTTGCCCAAGACCGCGCCATGTGAAGGGCAGTCAGTTGGAAATACGTATCTATGTGTTGCATGTAGCTATACCTGACTCCAAAACCTTAGGGAAACATGAAACCAGCATTTCCTGGACACTCAGTATTTTTATTAAGGGTATTTTTTTTTGCCATAGGGCATGTGCACTCGTGGACAGAGGGAAAGTGAGAAATCACTCCTCGGGGGATGGCCACACCTCGATCCCTTCTGCCTCATTCTCCTGTCAGGATTTTGGACATGCATGCATATGCACCCGGCATTTTTAAGCTGTCAGTTCTGGGGCTTAAACTGCGGTCAGCCATGTGGGAGTCCAGTGCCTTACCCACCATGTCACCTGCTGGCCCTGACATTCAGGTTTTTTTTTATTAAATCTTCCCATAAGACCTACCATCTATTGAGGCTTGCCCTGCTCCTCAGGCTCCCCCATGAGACACTGTTCCCCAGAACAGCTCATGGAACACTCCCCACTGGTCCCCTCCTCCTCCCTCTGGGGCTCGTCCCCTTGGCTGTGAACACCTACACTCTTGGAAGAGAGGGTCACAGTCAGGATGTGCTGCCCGCCTGCCTGGCATCTGCAAGTGGCTGGGGTGAGGCCATGCCCGTGGTCCCTGCTCCTGGCTGGCACACCCTCCCTTCCCCACCCCCTTCTATAAATAGCCCCCTGCTCATGGCTGCCGGGCTGTGGCAGCAAGAGTTTCCATGAGGTGAGGTCAGCTTCCCAGAGTGGCCTCCAGCACCCACACCCACACTTACCTCTCCCAGGGTCCTGTGGCTGGCTCGCCCCTGCGAGGGGCTGTCCCGCAAGCCGTGCCTCCGCCGGGCAGGGGGTGTCGGCACCTGGGGAGAGGTCTGGGGCGGGTTCTTCCCAGAGCCCTGGGCCTCCTTGTGTTCTGGAGCTTGACTTAGGGAGGAAATAGGCTGGCCGTGGGTGGCGGGCTCCCCTTTGGGCTTGGGGGGAGCAAATCTCCTCCTGTTAAAAGGCCTGGTGGGCGGTGGAGCCAAGGAGGGTGTGGGCTGGCCAGGGGCGGCAGGCATGCCTGGCTCTCCAGCCTCGATGGGTACCTTCCCTGAGGGAATCTCTCCTGGTGCCTTGACACTTGGTGGGCGGGACGCATCTTCCCGCTGAGGCCTGACTGTCCGGGTGCTCTCCATGTACATGTCCTTCAGAGAGAAGTACACTTCCTGGTCTGGGCCCGGGGCGGGGGTCGGGGCCGGGGCATCCTGGGCCTTGTCTTGAGCGCCCACAGTGGAGTCTGGCTTCTTGGAACCGTCTGATCCAGAGGACCCAGGTCCCGGTGCAGCCCTGCTCCTGGGCTGGGTCTGGGGCTGCTCCCTATCCACGGCCCCCTGAGTCCCACCGGAATCAGGTCTGTCCGATCCAGGGACACGGTTTTCAGAAGACCAACGGCTTCGGGCTGCCTTCTCGAACTCTGGTTTCCGCACACCTTGCTTAGATCCCTCGTCTTTCTTTTTCTTCTTGGCCCCAGACTCCTTTCTGGGAGCTTTCTGAGGCCCCAGCTCCATGGCCTCACAGATGTAGGTCAGCAAGCCATGCTCCCCGTCTTCCCCGTTCTCGGGGGCGGCCTCGCCATTGGTGGTCACCTCTCCGGAAGCGAAACTGTTGATCAGGCCCAAACCTGGGTGTTGGGGAGACTCGGCTTCTCCCTCCTGCCAAGGCACCGGGGTCCCGTCCTCTGCCTCCCTGGGAGGGGCGGGGGGGGCGGGGGGGCCCGGCACCTCCGCCCCACTCAGTCGTCGCTTGCGCTGGAAGCGGTCAGGGCTGAGCTTGCGCAGTGTGTCGGCCTCCCCCTCCACCTCCTTCCCGTGCTTCCAGCTCTGCTCGATCTCACGCATCTTCGCGGCGGCCTTGCGCTTCAACTTGGCAAACCATCGCTGGTGGATCTTGTACTCTGTCATGGTGCCCACCTCCAGGACCCCTGAGCAGGACACAATGCCCTTGGTGTTCCGGGCAGAGGCCTGGTAGATGGCGGCATCTTCTTCTTGACACCTAGAGACAGGAGCACGAGGTGCCACCTCTCCTCCCCTGAGAGACAAGAGCCCCCACTCCCCACAGCCAGAGCCCTTCAGAGGTGAGGGGCTCCCTCCTGCCCCTGCAAGTCCAGCCCTGCGTGCGTGCCCTTGCCTCAGATATCACCACCGACGACACCTCTGTGACAGCTGAGGAAACTGAGGCTGGCAAGAGGATGGCAGCTGACCGAGGTCATGCTGTCCCAAGAGGGATTATCCGTAGGGCCCAGGAGAGCTCCCTGTAGAAGCAGGTGACCGACACAGCCCCTTGTGAAGTAATGATGACACGGTTGCTTTTTTTGGCATCTGACCTCATGGAAAAATGTTTCTAAGGGTCAGGACCTCCTCTGGTTGCGCTCAGCTCTCTGGCTGTCAGAAATCCTCCCACCCTGGCCCCAGGAGATCCCAAGCACTGGTAGGCAGACACGGTGCGCCAGGTGGCTCAACTCCATGGCAGAACCCGCCATCGAACCCCAGAGAGTGCCTGAGCATCCCCGCCCAGCTGCCTCTGTGTCTGTGGGTGGGTGCAGGCTTCGGGGCCCTCAGGAGGGCAGGGCGGGCAGGACAGGCCCTCCTCCCTCACCTGTACAGCTGCAGGGTATGGCGGTTGCCCTGGTGAAAGATCTCGTATTTTGGCAAGCCACAGTAGCGGTCCAGCTCCGTGTCATCCTTGTACCAGGTCACCTCTGGCTCCGGGTACCCTGAGAAGGAAGCAGGAGATTGGGTTGCAGGAAGGTGAGTTCCAAAATAGTGAGAGGAGAGGACAGGAGGCGAAGGCTTCCCTAGGCCACCTGAAGAGCGTGGACAGGCTGCCCCAGACTTGCTGGAACAGGGCCCATGTACATCTCGGCTTACTTTCAGAAACCAGTCCCTGTCAAAGCTGAAAACAGTGCCCCTTCAGCTGCGACACGAAAATAAGGAGCTTCCTAGTGGAAAGGAAAGCAAGGAGTTTCCAGAAATCCTTGACTCGTGACAGTAAGCTTCCTTTCCACAGTGGCCTAGTCTATACCCTCAGCTGCCATCAGGGCCCTGTCCTCACAGTCCCCTCCTCAGTACCCGCCACCACCAGGACTGCCAAGCACTCTCCTTTCATTCTAGGTTTCTGAGCTATTCAGAGTTATTTGACCACACAGCGAGAGCACACATCTGTCCATCCACCCCTTCACTCACTCACTGTCGATCTATCCACCCATCCATGCCAATTCACAAACCCCTCCATTATAGTGAGACTAACTGAGGTGTCTGGAGGCTTCCATCTACCCACAAAGAAGAGCTGTTAGGAACACATGTCACCTGCCTCCCTGGCCACAGCTGATGGATCCAGTAATAGACACCTGATGAGCCAATCTATCCAGGCCCTTCCTTTTTGAGAGATTTTTACTATGGGGTGCCTGCACTTGCCAGACAGACTGCGAGAGATTGAGAGACAGAAACTGAGAAATCATCCCCCAGGGAGGACTGGCCATGCCACAATCCCCTCTCCTCCATTCTCCTCTTGGGATCCTGGGCACAAGTATCTGGCACAAGTTTCATGCCACTGGATCTGGGTCTTGAACCACCATCGACCACGTGGGAGTCCAGTGCCTTAACCACCACTGCCACCTTCTGGACCCTCTAAAATAGTTCTTCGACCTCAGACTTGGGCCTAGAGACAGCCTGCCATCGTGTCTGTCAAGATAACTTGCAAGGGCAGCCATGTTCTGTGACGTGGATGGAAATGCAAAGCCAGTCTGCAGTGAGCAGTGGAAAAGTTAAGCTGATGTTCAGAGGAAAGAGGAGGTGGGAGACAGTGAGTCCCAACACACTTCCAAATACTGGCTCTAGGCCTTGCCTGGGCACAGCCATAATCCTAAGTCTATGAGAAGCCCCTCTAGCCTTACCAACAAATTCCATTTTGTGTCTTTTATTTTTTTTTAAGCTTTGCTATAGGGTGCATATACTTGCCAGAGAGAGAGAGAAGGGGAAAGTGAGAAATCACTTAATCGGGGGGAAGGCCATGTTGCAATCCCTTCTCTTCCATTCTCCTCTTGGGATTTTGGGCATACACCCATGTGTCTGGTGTGATTTTAAAGCCACTGGGTCTGGGACTTGAACCGTACAGTCGGCCATGTGGGATCCCACTACCTTAACCTCCCTGCTGCTTGACTACCTGCTGGTCCTCCACTTCATATCTTAAGCTGATCCCAACTGCTTTGGACTACTTGTTAAAAAACAAAGACTTCTTAGACAGGTACAAAAGGAAAAAAAAAAAAACCCTGTTCTACAACCAAGACCTCACTGTTCAGTATAAACCTCCACATATATAAGAAGGAGTATCGTGGGCCTGCCCTGCAGCACAGTAGTTAAGGGAGCTCGAGCCAACGTGCCCAACTGTGCTTTGCAGCCCTGCCCCTGGAGGCTTGAAAGGCACTCCAGGCAGGTGTGTGTGCATGTTCCAAATCCTGAGGGGAAGGAGAAATGGAGAAGGGGACCCAGCATAGCCATATTCCATGGCGGCAGGTCAGGGGTGGTGCTTTCTCTCTCGCTATCTCTGTCTCGTCCTGGCAAGCACATGCACTCTCTGGCAATTGAAATAAAAGAAGAAATATTTTAATACCGCATGACAACATAAAGAAATGAAAAGACTCCTACTCTCACTCAAATACAGCCATGTGTCACTTAACGACAGGGGTCTGTTCTGAGAAATGTGTCATCAGGCGGTCTGCTCGTCGTGCAAGCATCCGAGTGACTTGCACAAGCTTCAGTGGTGCAGCCCGCTGCATACCCAGGCCATGCAGTACAGCCCACTCTAATCTCATGGCAACCACCGTAGTACACAGGGTTCTTCGTCGACCAGAACGTGGCTGTGTGGCACCAACTACATGTATTTAAGCACCTGCCGTCTCTCAAGCCAGGGTTATAAAGACGCGGAACCATGTAAGACAGAGCCTCTGCTCTCCGGGAACTCGCTGCACAGCAGGAAAGTTAGGACACGTACCTACATGAGGCAGCAGTGCACCGGGGCGTCTGCACACACGCTCAGCTGTCACTTCTGTCCACGGATAAGCCACGGTCCAACTTCAAGCAGCCCCTCACTGGGTTCCATCCCCTCCTGTCTAACCAAGGACATCTCTCCAACAATTATTCTTGCCCTCTCCTTTGTCATCGGCCTCTCCTTTCCATTATATCATTCCAATCCATGTACCAACAGACCATATTAGCTCTTTTCCTTTTTTTTTGGAGAGGTTTTTGCTATAGTGTGTGTGCGCTCGCCGGAAAGACAGAGAGAGACAGAAAGCGAGAAATCGCCCCCAGGGGGGATGGCCACGCCGCAACCCTTCTCCTCCATTCTCCTCTTGGGATCTTGGGCACACACACACATGCGCCCGGCGCAAGTTTAAGTCACTGGGTCCAGGACACGAACCGCGGTCAACTACATGAGATTCCAGCGACATAGCCATTACTCTAACTGCGGTGCCCATTCAGGGTTAGTTTTGAGAAGCCACAGAAAACCACACATCTTCCACAGAAATCCAACCCAGTTTCCAAGTTCCATATTATAACCAAGGGCTGATAAGTAGGCTGGGATCTTTTGATGATGTTCTAGAAGATTTCAAGAAGGTATTATATAATAAAAAAAATAAAATAAAAAAAAATGTATTATAGTTAAATTGGATTCCAAGATGCTACTCAGAGCTTAAAGCAGACTAATCTAGAAAAAGAAACAAGAAGAAATATTGGAAAAAAGAGCTTCCTTTGGGACCAGCAGTTAGTGTAATGGCTATGTTGCTGAACTCCCATGTAGCTGACCACAGTTCGAGTCCCGGACCCGGTGGCTTAAACTCATGTCGGGTGCATGTGCGTGCGTGCCCAAGATCCTGAGAGGAG
>NW_006159855.1:2579429-2594572 GCF_000334495.1 Tupaia belangeri chinensis | reverse complement strand
CCCCACCCCCTAAAAAAAAAACCTCAAAAAAAAAAAAAAAAAAAAAAAAAAAAAAAAGCCAGCCTATGGTGTAAAAGTTAAAGTGATGGATCCCACATGGCCAAAAGCACAGTTCGAGTCCCAGATCTGGCAGCATGAAAAACATGGTGAGTGTGTGTGGAGGCCCAAAATTCCAGAAGGAGGAAAAAATGGAGAAGGGACCATGGTGTGAACATGCCTTATGGGGGGTGCTTCTCACTTTCCCTCTTTTTCTGTCTCTCTTTCTGTCTCTCCATCTCTTTCTCTCCAGCAAGCACATTCACCCTATAGCAAAAAATTTCTCTAAAAATAAAAAACAAAATTGCTATTTTTTTAAGTATAAAAGGAGACTCAAGTGCACTTTATATTTGAAACATGTTAATGCCGGAATTTATTGTAGTGAAATTCTTTGTATCAATAGCTTAATTACCTAAAGGATCAATATACCTGGAACCTGATTATTTTATATTCATCGTAATGGACACACCAGTGTACTAAAGGACTACTTGAGTTTGAATCTTGATCGGGGGCAGGGGTGGGAGGGATGGCCACACTGCAATCCCTTCTCCTCCAGTCTCTACTCAGGATTTGGGGCATGCATGCACACACGCCTGGTGTAATTTTCAAGCTGCCCAGGTCTAGGACTCGAACCAAGGTCATCCATATGGGATGGTGGGCCTCAATCACCATGCCACCTGCTGGCCCCAAGTCAGGCTTCTGCGTTGGCCGCTGCAGAATTACTCTTTTTGGGTTGAATCCATTGCACGGCAGGAATGTACTGTGCAAGAGAAGCCAGAGCCCGTATGACCCACATGGTGTGAAACCTTGGCCCAGTACACCCAAAACACAACAAGTATTCGAGTGCCTGGGAGTGGCTGGCCGGAGGAAGGGGACTGTGGCATGACCAGACCCTGCAGAGGGAACACCTCTCTCTCTCTCTCTCTCATGTACATGCACTTTATCATGATTAAAGAAAAAAAAAAATCCTGGGACCAGCAGTCAGTGTAATGGCTATGTCTCTGGACTCCCATGTAGTTGACTGCAGTTTGAGTCCCAGGCCTGGTGGCTTAAACTCAAACGGGGCGCATCCCCCCAGGGGGTGATTTCTCGCTTTCTGTCTCTCTCTCTCTCTCTATTTTTCCGGCAAGTGCACACGCCCTATAGCAAAAACCTCTTAATAAATAAATGAACAAACAAACAAACAAATAAAAATTTTTGTCATGGTCACCCATGACTTGTGCATTGCCCAGTTCAATGGTCAATGTTCATGCCTCGTCTCCCCAATCGATTGGCACTGACCCCACTTCCTGAAGGCTTTTCCTTACTGGGTCCTGGGATACCACTCTCTGGCTGCATCTCCGCCATGACTGGTGGCCTCTCCCCATCTCTTCCATCTGTCCTCCCTTGCCACCTAGCCCTGCCCCGCGGCCGAGGCCTTAGAACCATCTTCCATTCTCTACCCACACTCACAACCAGGGGGACTGAATCCTGTCCAGTGGCTTTTAAATATCCGTGTGCCCGTGCCTCCTAAAAGTCCCTCTCCAGCAAGTAACAGATACTTAATAAAAATCAGCTGGGTGGTGTGGTGCTTAAAAGGCACTGGGCTCCCACATGGCCAACTAGGGTTCAAGTCCCAGACCTGGTGGCTTGCTTTCTCACTTTCCCTCTCTTTCTCTGTCTCTCTCTGATCAAACTGGAAAATAATAATAATAAATAAAAGTTAAATAAAATAATTCTTTTTTTTTAGAGTTTTGTTTTATTTTTGTTTTTATTATTATTATTATTTTTTGCTATAGGGCGCATGCACTCGCCAGACAGAGAGAGACAGAGAAACAGACAGCGAGAAATCACCCCCCAGGGGGGATGGACACACTGTAATCCCTTCTCCTCCATTCTCCTCCCAGGATCTTGGGCACGCACATACACATGCGCCCTGCATGAGTTTAAGCCACCGGGTCCAGGATTCGAACCACAGTCACCTACATGGGAGTTCAGCAACATAACCATTACGCTAACTGCTGATCCCTTGTTATTATCATTTTTAAATGTGATATAGAACATGTGTGCTCACCAGAAAGAGAGAGGAGGGAGGGCTATTACGCTAACTGCTGGTCCCAATAAAATAATTCTTTTTAAAAAAAATCTGCTGGGTGAATAAGGGGATGTGCAAACAAACAAGGTGGGTGGAAAGGAGCCATGACAGCGGCGTGTGAGGGCGGACGGCAAAGGGCACGCCAGGAGCTGTGTCCAGGAGCCGGGGGCAAGGGAGGCAAGCCTGCAGCTGGGTCGCCAGGGACAGGCTCCGGGCAGCCCTGGCTGTAAAGCGAGCCCCATGTTTCCACTGGGAGCTCAACCCCTGGTTACATCACCATGCGTGTGGCCACGGCCAGCACAGGTGTCCCCACCATCCCGAGAGATGATCTCATCCCTGTGAGGGCCCAGCTCAGGCCCCCCTGGCCCATGACGTGCCCAGCATAGCCTTGGCCTTTGGGCATCTGAGTCCAGCCAGGTTGGAGTGAGAGGTCAGGGGTGGGCAAGGAGGGGGATGGGGAAGCCAAGGCCCCTGCCCCGGCCCCGAGCTGCCCACTGCTGCCCCTACACATGGTGGAAACCAGCCTGATGACTTGGGGCTTTGGGGCACACTGATTAGTGAGAGCACACTGCCTCGCCCCTGGATAATGTGAGGAGGGGTCTGGGTCCTTCACCCTTAGCTGCCCATGCGTGGCTGTCCATGCATGCGTGCCCATGGCAGGCGTGTGCACACACATACACACACGGCCCTGGCCAGGGGAGCTCACGGCAGCACTTGAGCCTGTGCCCCTCGCCTGCCCCTTCACACCCTGTGACTTCTGTTTCACAGCCAGCAACCCTGACTCGGGAAACCAGATCGGAGACTTGCAGCCCAACTCGGCCCATGTATTCCCAGGTCAGAGAGCTCAGGTTCAGGAAAGGGATTACAAGGGAGGAAAGGCACGGTTTTCAAACACGGAATCCCATCTGCCGTTCACACAGCGCTGCGCAAACAACTCCGCTTTGTTGAAGACATACTAGGGGACAAACGGAGCTGAATAGTTTTCATGTATTATCTCGTCTAATCCTCACAAAAATTCCACGAGGAATGTGTGGTTACTGCCCAGGCCATCCAGGGTATGTACATCTGAAAAGCCACCGGGACCAGCAGTTAGCGTAATGGCTATGTCACTGGACTCCCACGTAGTCGACTGCAATTCGAGTCCCGGACCCGGGTCACTTAAACTCACGCTGGGCGCGTGTGCATGCGTGCCCAAGATCCAGAGGGGAGAATGGAGGAGAAAGGATTGCGGTGTGGCCATCCCCCTGGGGGGTGATTTCTCACTTTCTATCTCTCTGTCTCTTTCTGTCTGTCTGGCGAGTGCACGCGCCCTATAGCGGGGGGGGCACCGCCCCTATAGCAAAAACCCCCCCAAAAAAAAAAAAAAAAAGCCACCAAGTATCTAAAGGATGTCACTTTGCGGAAGCCGTGTGTGCCACTCTGTCATCACAATGCGGGAGCTGGTAGATGTGCCCAGGCCAAACAGTGAGGCTGGACACAAGGTCGGTGGCCCAAAAAGAGTGCTGGAGTTTTGCTCTGACCACGCGACAGCACTGCCTGTGTCTGGCAGGGCCTGGTGGACAGACTCCTCCCAGCCTTGTTTAGGGAATGCTACCAGCACGAGGGGAGGTGGATGAGCACATGCAGTCCCTGTCTCCACAGACGCGAGCCAGGAGGGGCACAGCAGCCTCAGCCAGATCCCCCACCACCTACCTCTCCAGGCTAGGGCCACCCGAGTGTTCTCTCTGTGTCCTCTGTTCTCAGAGCCTCCCGTGTCACTCCCCCTGCTTACCTCCTCCTCCCCTGTGACAAACTTCATCTTCCCCTTGCTGCTTTCTCCTTGCTTGCTTATGGTGTGCCATGAAGATCACAGAGACCGCTTTCCTAATCTGCTGTGTGAAACCCGGGTAACCGGAGAGACTGCATGTGTTCAGGGATGCGCAGGGTGAGCGGAGGCTCAGGTCCGACCAGGACTGAGCTGCGTATGAGAGACAGCTGGAGCCCTGGAAGCCCTGCCACCTCGGTGGGAGCTGCTGTAGGCTCCGCACGCCAGGCGCTCTCGGCAGAAAACCAAAGCCCTGCCAGGTCCTCCTGAGATGTGGGCATGAAAGTTGACTCCTGGGGGCCATTAGGAGGCGTGGTGGTGAAGGCGCTGGACTCCCACATAGCGGATCACAGTTCGAGTCCCAGACCCAGTGGCTTAAAAAAAACTCATGTCAGGTAAGTGTGTGTGCGTGCCCAAAATCCCAAGCGGAAAGTGGAGGAGAAAGGACTGCAGCATGGCCGTCCCCTCTGGAGGATGATTTCTCACTTTTTCTCTCTCCGTCTCTCTCTGGTGTGCTCTTGCACCCTATGGCAAAAAAACCTGAGGGAAAAAAGAAGAAAAGAGGGAGCAGGTGGACTAATGATTATGTCTCTGGACTCCCATGTGGTCAACTGTGATTCAAGTCCCAGACCCAGTGGCTTAAAAAAAACTCATGTCCGGTAAGTGTGCATATGTGCCCCAAATCCGGAGAGGAGAATGGAGGAGATGGGGCTGTGGCGTGGCCATCCCCCCTGGGGGGGTGAGTTCTTGCTTTTTGTCTCTCTCTTCTCTCCAGTAAGCACACAGGGCCAATAGCAAAAACTTCTCAATAAAAAGACAGAAAAGCAAGAAAAAGTCAGCTCCTTTAAGTTGGCTTAAAACAAGGAAAAGCTTATTGTGCTGACTTGAGAGTATCTGATAAAATGCCCCTAATTCTACAAGTCAGACGTGGGGCTGGCATCTCCACGTGGCTCTTGGAGTCCAGAGAGGAGAGGAGGGGGGAGCCAAGCCTGAGTCTCTAAGGGGCCCCAGTCCCTTCCACAGCTGCTGTTCCCAAGGCGCCGACGCTGCCACTGAGATGGGCAGGCACTGTGGAGCCAAAGCTACGGATTTTGTCATCTGCACAGCCAGGGGTCACTGCGGTCCCCTAGCAAAGATGCACTGAGAGCTTCCTTTGTGACAGCTCCAGAGGCATGGCGTGTCAGGGTGCACCCTGTCCTTGGGGATAGCATGCTCTTGTTGGACAGAGATGTGTGAACAAGGAACCTGGGCCACGGTGGATGGAGCAAAGATCTCTGCTGGGACTGCAGGGGTGACCCCCAGAGCCTTTGAACGGGGCCTTGACCGATGAAAAGGGATGTGCCCGGCATAGGAGGAGGAGGCTTCTAGGTGAAAAGGCAAAATGGACACGCCATCGACCTTCACACCTTCCACAAAACCCACTAGTGCTACACAAAAGAGATTTTTTTAAAATCAAAACATATAAAACCACAAGGTTTGGGAGAGCAATGGGAGTGACAAAATGTCAGAAGTTGGAAAACAGGTGGGACAATGTCAACTGACTTGTCAGGTGCAAGACAACTGAGCTCTCAGCTAGCCAGGCAAGACTGAAGATTACTTTTAACGCTAGAAAATCCCAAAGCACTCAAGAACTTACAACCAGGTATTTCTGGAACTAGGGATCAAGGGGGAAAAGGAAAGATTAAAAGATGCTTAATGAAACAGATCTCTTGAATCCCACTGGGTGATTATAGCTTCTGCAGCCAGAGGTGAGGTTTACTACATGGAAAAGGAAGAGCCTGGTCCTGAAGGCAAGCCAGAATAGTTTAAGGGCATGAATAGTCGATGGAACAGAAAAAATGTAACAGTCATATATTACAAAAGAAATGCTTGGGCCAGTCTGTGGCCTGGTGGTTAAGAGAGCTGGATCCCAAATGGCCAACTGCGTGGTTCAAATCCTGGACTTGCAGCTTGGAAAATAAAACAATGTGTGTACATGCCCAGAATTCCAAAAGGATGAAAAAATGGAGAAGGGATTGTGGTGTGACTATGCCCCATTGAGAGGTGCTTTCTCCCTCTGCCCGTCGGTCTGTCTCTCTGACAAGCACACGAGCCTTCTGACAAATTTTTTTAAAAATTTTAATTAAAAAACAAGTAAATAAATTCTTTATGCTGAGAGCCCACCGAACCCACTAATCCACATAACTCCCAGAAAGCCTTTCTGCAGGGAATCTAGCTAGTCAAAGAGGGAAAAGCTGAAGAAACTTACTTCGCAGTTCTGCATAGTGGCTACCCAGGTTACCCCGGTGCCCCTATAGTGAAGATCCAAATTTCAGACCTCTCCTACTTGCTCAGAATTTCAACCAGTTTTTTTTTTTTTTTTAAAGGTTTATTGCCATAGGGGGCATGGGTTTGCCAGAGAGAGAGAGAGGAAGTGGAAAGTTGCCTCCAGGGGGTATGGTCACACTACGAACCCTTCTCCTCCATTCTCCTCTCAAGATTTTAGGCATACACACACACACACACACACCTGGCATGAGTTTCGAGTCGCTGAGTCCGAGATGCGAACCATGGTCAACCATTTGGGAGTCCAGTGCCTTAACACTCATGCCACCTGCTACCTTCTAATCAGCTCTTTATTCTCTCATTCTTAATTATTATCTGACAGCCAAGGATTCCCAGATAGCTGAAGAAAGGACAAGATAAAACTAAATAGAACACCAGCAAATTGGCAAAAAGAAGAACTACACAAGGAGAAGAAAACTTTTAGGAAACTATCATCAATAGTCTCAGAGAGCTAAGAGAAGATACTATGTTCATGAAAGGACAGAAAGCTCTCAGAAATTAAAAACTCAGTAGGAGAGCTGAAAGGTAAAACTAGGGAAATCTTCCAGAAAGTAGAACAAAAAGACAAATAGATGACAGAGGAAGGAAGGATAAGAAAATAAGAGAGGATCAGCAGTTGGCGTAAGGGCTACATCGCTGGACTCCCATGTAGTCAACTGTGGTTTGAGTCCTGGACCCGGTGGCTTAAAGTCACGCCAGGCACATGTGTGTGCATGCCCAAGAGCCTGAGGAGAATGGAGAAGGGACTGTGGCGTGGCCATCCCCCCTGGGGAGTGATTTCTCGCTTTCTATCTCTCTGTCTCTCTCGCGAGCGCACGCATCCTATAGGGAAAAAAAAAAAAAAGCCTCTCCAAAAAAAAGAAAAGAAAAGAAGAGAACAAATCCAGGGGAACAAATACTTAAACTGTGGTTCAGAAAGTGAGAACACAGTAAACAGGAGGAAAAATATCAACATCAAGGTAATCTCAGATTTCTCAGAACTAAAGGCTCTCAGTTTCCAAGTGATAGCATCCACAAATGCCCCAGGGTGAACAGATCCATATCAAAATACATCCTTATGAAATAGCAGGACACTCTGACAAGCTTGCAGAGAGAAACAAACAGTCACGTGCAAAAAATTAGGATCAGGCTGTCTTCCCATTCCCCACAACAACACTGGAAGCAACAAGACAATGGAACAATAGCTTTACATTTTTGAAGGAAAATTCTTTTCAACTTAGAATTCTATAACCAAACTCTCCATCGAGAGCGAAGCATTATAGAAGGACCAGGTACTGGCACAGGACGGCACAACTAGACCCACATGGAAAAGGCCCTGAGTTTGTGTCCTAGAACCTCACCGAGCACACCAGGCACCAAGCTGCATGCCTGTGATCTGGGCCACCTGAGGCTGGGGGTGAATCATGTTTTGGAGACCTTCTTAAGGGGTGCCTGTTTCTCTCTCCCAAGGAAGAAATAAACAATCTCTAAAATAAAATTTCAGGGGCCAGCCCTGTGGCATAGTAATTCTTTTTTTTTTTTTTTTTGGGAGAGGTTTTCGCAGACAGACAGAGAGAGACATAGAGACAGAAAACGAGAAATCACCCCCCGGGGGGATGGTCACACCGCAATCCCTTCTCCTCTCGGGATCTTAGGCACGCGCACACACGCCCGGTTTTAAGCCACCGGGTCCAGGACGTGAACCGCGGTTGACTACGTGGGAGTCCAGCGACTTAGCCATTACGCCAACTGCTGGTTCCCTGTGGCATAGCAATTAAGCACAGGGGGAAGCTACTGGGTTGTCAGAAAAGGTATTGACATTTTTGCTTAGAAAACCAGGGGGCCAGCAGGTGGCGTGGTGGTGCAGGGCACTGGGCTCCCACATGGCCAACAGCGGTTCAAGTTCCAGACCTAGTGGCTTTTTTTTTCACTTTCCCTCTCTCTCTCACTCTGTCCCACTCTGGTCAAATTTAAATTAAAAATTAAAAAACAAAACAAACAAACAAACAAACAAAACAGAAAAAATACATCATGACTTTTCTGATAACTCAATAGGTCCCGCATGGTCAACCAAGGTTCAAGTCTCAGACTTGGTGGCTAAAAAGACATGTAGAGTACATGTGTGTGCGAGCCCAGGATCCCAACAGGATAGGGTACTAGAGAAAAGGATTATGGTATGACCAGGCCTCATGGGAGAGGTTTCTCTCTCTCTCTCTCTCTCTACTTTAAGCATGCACATGTACCCTCTGACATTAAATAATTAATAAATTTTTAAAATTTTAAAGAGTAAAGTAGGAAAATATACGTTTTCAGACATAAGGAGTCCAACATCTACTTCCTGCACATTCTTTCTAGGAAGCGACCAAAAGAAGAACAAAAAATCCCGACAGGGTAGAGAAATGGGGGAGAAGGGATCACAGTGTGACCACACCCCATCAGGAGCTGGGGTGCCTTCTCCCTCTCTTTCTCTGTCTCTCAGACAAGTGTCTCTCTCAGGCAATCACCCTCTGGCAATTAAAGATTGTTTTAAATAAGAAAGATTAAGGACTTTCTAAATAGAGAAAACGGACTATACAAAAGCATGAGGTGGGGGAACCAGTAGTTGGCATAATGGCTATATCGCTGGACTCCCATGTAGTTGACCACGGTTCGAGTCCCAGATCCAGTGGCTTAAACTCACACTGGGTACGTGTGTGTGTGTGTGTGTGTGCCCAAGATCCCAAGAGGAAAATGGAGGAGAAGGGATTGTGGTGTGGCCATCCCCCCCTGGGGTGGGGGGTGATTTCTCGCTTTCTGTCTCCTCTTTCTGTCTTTCTGGCGAGTGCCTGCGCCCTATAGCAAAAACTTCTAAAAAATAAACAAATAAATAAAAAGCATGAGGTGTGAAGGACATACAAAAACGCAAGCTGTGAAAGAACGGGTTCTTCTAGTAACCGGCCAGTGCCGGGGAACAGGAGCCTTGAACGCCAGCCAGCACCATCAGATGCCGCAGACAGAATAGACAGCGAGTGTCGGCCTCGCCCTCACCAGTTTCACGAGCTTTGGCAAATCCCCTCGTGTCTTCTAGTGTCCTCCTCTGTGAAATTTGACTAATAATAGCCCTTACTTCACAGAATTTGGTAAGAATTCACCAAGCACGGGAACGGAAGGAAGGTGCTGTGCTAAGGTAAGGGAGGCAAGGAGCCCGTGTCTTGGAGCAGAGCATTCTCAGCCTGGAACTCACAGGGTCCTCAATAAGGGCAAAAATGGCCTCTGCGGATGCTATTTAGCTGGCTGAGGAAGACAAGTCCCCAGAAAGAGAGACTATCGTAGGTGGAAACCACCAACGCCCTTCCCTGATTTACAAAAACAAAAACCAGTAAAGAGAGAGAACCTGGACCCTTGAATTGGCAGCTGCACAGCTGGAAGGGGTAGACACCCATTGGTGGGTCTTGGCGGCCCTGAGGCAGGTCGAGCTGGTACAAAGGAGGGTTCTGCTGGGTGGTCACAGCTTCCCAGCTTCCCAACTCTCCCACCCCGTCCTCCCCTTCCAAGGAGTATCTAGCCACTTCCTGTTGCTTCAAATGCTACTGGGGAGCTCAGCGAATTGCAAATAATCTTTATGTGGTGCTTACTGTACATATGTCAGGTACCATTCCAAATGCTTTGTGTGTATTAGCTCATTCGATCTCACAATAACCTATGAAACACTATTCTTAGCCTCGTTTACTATTATTATCCTCACTTTACAGATGAGGCAGCTGAGAGGTTACGTAACCTGGGGGGGATATCGTATCACTGGAACGGGACTGAGCCAGGATTCCTAGCCAGGCTGTCGGCCTCTCCGGGGTCTGCAGCCGGAATCCCTCTATGTAACTGCCTCCGGGGATCAGGACTCCTTCTTAAGCCTTCAAGTACTCAGCAGTAAAATGGGAACATGCAGGCGGATAGCCTCAAAGGTGTCTTCCCATCTGAGCACTTCTTCTCTTGAAACTAAGATTCATCAGTCCCGCCCGCATGCCTCGGGTCCCCTATCAGTGTCCTCCCCACTGATGGGGGAGCTTTACTGAGGACAGATTTGGGAGGAGCGGCACAAGGTATACATATGGCTCTGGGGGACCAGAAGATGCTCTAACGGTTATGTCACTGGATTCCCCCATGGCCCACTGCAGCTCAAGTCCTGGACGTGGCAGTTTGAAACTCGCTCCAGGCACGTGTGTGTGCATGCCCAAAATTCCAAGAGAAGAAGAGATTGTGATGTGGCCATCCCTCCCGGGAAGTTGATTTCTCGCTGGTCTCTCTGTCTCTCCCTGTCTTGCCGACAAGGGCACGCGCCCTACAGCAAAAAATCCCTGGAAAAAAAAATGTGGCTCCAGAATGGGAGGAGGAAGAGACACTTGGTACACAGGGACACTAAACTGGGTGGAAAGCTAAGCAAGCAAACGCCAGCTCACATGGCCACACAGCTCACCAGCCCACCACACCTGCCCCACAGCCCCCGTGCACCCTGCTCTGTGCAGAGGCCCTGGTGTGCAGCACACAGACCACCCCCGTTACCTGTGACGACACACGTGAACTTGACATCGCTGTTCTCGGACACAGCTCGGGATTTGAGCGTGGTCTCAAATAGCGGCTGGGTCTCCTCTGTTAGCTGAGCAATGATGGAGCAGAAGGTGCTCCTAGGAAAGGCAAAGAACTATTCAGAGCCGCCCTTCCCAGCAAAATGAACCACAGCCTGGCCTTGTCCAAGGCAGCTGGCATCTTACCGCGTCTGTCCATCATCTCGTGCCCCCGGCTCCGGCACCTGGGCAAGCCTTTCTTCAAGGGAGCTGGGCTGCTTGGCCAGTTGGGGGCAGGGGTGCTACCAAGAGGTTAAGTGGAATTCTGACCAGACCCATTACAGCAGGCAGGGGTCACCAGCTTCCTGAGCATGCCAGAGCACCAGCCAGTGTCCCCACCCCACCCTTATCGGGGGGGCCTTGCTTCATCCTCCACCTTTATCTCCAGGGGAGCTGGTGGATGGGGGAGACACAGCCTGGACAGACGAAGCCTCAAAGATGGTACCCCTGGCATAGCCAAACCTCTAATCATGCCAAGGAGGGAAAAGCCAGCCAGTTCTCAGAAATTCACATGTCCAAAGAGCTCAGGAGCTGAGCTTTGACATTTGTGAGCACAGAGCATGATGGAGAAAGAATAAGCTGGCCTTGCCAAGGTTCTAGACCCAAAGGCAGACTCTAACTTCTAGATGTATCAGAAAGGAGAGATCCACATGAGTTCCGATGACAGGGCTAGGGACCTGCGTTGGCAAGCCAGCTGTGGCTCCCTGCTCCAGCCCCAACTCCACATGCTGAAGTGAAAACATGGCTGGCAGCCCCAGGACCCACCAGCAGGGTTGCCAGGCCACAAACAGATCCGCCCCTGCACAAACCACAACTTTTCGTTCCACTGGGACAGTGCAGCTCCCAGAACTCAGGGGCATCTGCGGGCACACCGAGGCCAGTGCAAACTCACCAACAGTGCTTGGGGCTTACAGCCCTCCCCTTCCCAGGTGCGGGAAGCAAACCACTGCACCAAACCCTCTCACGGGCTAGCAGAGACCAGTGCGTGCCGAGGCGTGAAGCACAACCACATGACCAGGGTGTGTGGTGCACAAGCCGTGCCCAGCCCTCTCCCCATTCCCCAGGCACACACCTATAGTGAGCAGCAGGGAGGACTGGGATGAAGCTGAGAAGAGCAGGAGACACTGGTGCGAATGACAACGTCATTCAGAGGTCCCTTTCTCTGTGGCTCAGAGGAAGGGGAGGTCATCTAGGGGCAGTGTCACTCATCCACGGCCTCTCCCCCAGGGGCAAAGCAAGACTTTGTGGGAGCACAAGCAGGATCTGTAACTTCACACACTTTAGGTAGAGGAGTTCCACACTCGATGCATTCTGTAAATACTAAATGCTGGACTTGCATGTGAGGAGAAAGACTGCAGCCTAGGAAGAGTGTCTGCCATCCAGTGAGACTTCTGGGCTGGCAGGGGGTCTGGCCGTAGTTTCCCCATAGGGAGGCAGGTGCCTGGGGCATTCGTGGAGTTGACAGGAGCCCTCCCCAGCAAAGATTTCCCAGGAAGGAGATCCCAGCCTGTCTCATACCTCAACGCTGGAGCCGCGTCTGCAGTGAGACATCTGTAACACTCCCTGCAACACCCAGGCCCAAAGCTCATCTGTCCAATCGGCTTCTTTTCTTTTCTCTCATAAGCCACTCAAAATATAGCAGGCCGGAGGCTATCCGCTACCTGATCTCTCAGGAAATAGAACATCTGAAAACATTTTTTGCTATTTTCATACCAACAGCAATTTCTGACTTTGGAGAATACCAAATCTCAACCAATAACTAGAAACTGTCAGGCCAAATGTAATCCTACTTCTATGGTTCTGTAATTAATTCCAAACATCCCTAACTATGGCCTGCCATACATAATTTGAATCTTAACCTCATCCACAGACATGAACCTGGATCTAATATTCGGCTTGGGCAACTCTAAGGGAATCATGTCAGCTACTGGATAAATGGGGGGAAAAAAACAAAACAGAGAAACTAGGCTTCAAGAAAATGTGCAGAGGACCAGCAGGTAGTGTGGAGGTTAAGGCACTACATCCCACATAGCCGACTCTGCGGTTTGAGAGTCGGTGGGCTGGAAAGCACACTGGGCGTGTGTGTGTGCATGCCCAAAATCCCAAGAGGAGACTAGAGAAGGGATTGAGGCATGGCCATCAACCTGGAGAGTGATTTCTCACTTTCCTCCTCTCTTACTCTCTCTGTCTCTGTCTCTCTCCATCTAGCACAACATCCTATAGCAAAAAAAAAAAAAAAAAGGTAAATCTTCATAACTACTCTGACATCTGTATTAATATTATTCTAATTTCGGCATTCTTTGCAAGAATAAAAACACGCCTTCTCAAACTTTCCACCCTAGGCCCTACGCTATAATTAAAAATGTTTTCACTGGAAACAACACGAGTGACTGCAGAAAGGTGTGGCCAGGTAGAGGCCCTTCCTCTATGGACAAGGGTTGGGATGCACTTGGAGGGACAGGGGGAGTCACTGTATACACCATCACGTTCCCTGATTATCACACCGCTTCTTCCTGTTCCCAGGGCAGACGTATGCGAGGGACTGCAAGTATGCTGCGTCTAGTCCCCTAGCATGTCAGGAAGCCCACACAACTGGAATGGTCTTGTCCAACACTGACACCTCCACGCTCTTGCAACCTCATGACTTCACCCAGGAAGGAGATCCCAGCTAATCGTGGGTCTCTAAAGAACACCAGAATCGCTGGTTTGCATGATGCCTGAGGGAACATCATGCCCTTGGGTTTGGTGATTTCCTCGCTCTGAAGAAACCCTCAGGTCCTCCCTCAATCAGCATGGGCCGGATCTCACTTCCTATTGCTTCTACCGGGGAGCCACTCAGAACAGCGCGTCCTCGCTCTTCATCCCCATCGAAGACCTTGGACACAGGAGGTTGCTAATTCTGTCTGTAGACATTATTAGCTATTCTGAAACCATTTCACTATCCAGAAATCTTGCTTTGTGTAAGGAGGCTGCAGTCAACTCTCCCCAAATCTACCAGAGTCCGGGATGAGGCCCAGGTAGTGGGAAGTAGCCAGGAAATGTTCCCACTTGGAATGGAAACAGTCGGTTCAGCCAGAGGGAGAGTGTCGTCCCCAGCTTAGGAGGAAAGAGGACAGCCATGCACCCCGCGAGCCTCGCCCATGGGCTGGCTCTGCAGAAGATTCAGGGGGTGAGCGAGTGGAGGAACACACTACCACGGCCTTCTCTGATCTCAGGGTTCACAGTCTGCAGGAGTGGAGAGGAGCCAGAGGGAGGAAAATTTCAGAGAAAGAGGAGGCTGAAGGAGAATTTAAGGGACTGTAGGAGAAAACCTGGAAGTCAGTGGCCACGGTTAGAAGAAGACAGACAGTAAGATATCTAATCTAGATATGTGATTATAAAAAAAAAAAAACATGGAAACCTATGATAGGGAAAAGATAGGTCATGTGACTGGTGGCTCCCTGCTGTTTCCATGCCCTCTTCCCCAGGCGCACAGAGATGTCACGGCAGGCATCTCAGGGACCCCCGCTCACATGGCTACTCTTGAGTCCCCAAGCCCCTCTCACATGGTCCATGCAAGCATCAACTCTGGCCCCTGTGAGACCCATGCTCACATCAGTACCTCTCCCTCCTCCACCCTCCCCTCACCCCATGCAGCCTGATCAGTGCACGAGCAGTCACCCAGTGGCCCCTCAGTGCCCGGGCCCAAGGAAAAAGGCAGTCAGAGAAATGCAATGCAAGGTGCGTTTACCTTCCAGAGCTGGGGTGAGACAACCGGTTGCTTGATAAGCTAAGCAAAAACAGCAAATGGAATCATTAGGCCAAAAAAGCAAGGACGGGGGGAGGCGAAATCAACAACAGTCGCAAAGTATTAATCGGCCACCATCTGGGGCCCAGAGGCCTTTCTATTAAAAGGGACCAGCTGTCTCAGTTGGCCTGCTCCGGTTAGCAAGTGGCCTCGCCACCGGACACCAATATATCTGAAACCAAGAGCTCGTTAAATGCAGCAGAATCCAGGAAGATGGTTAGGCAGGAAGAAGGTCCCTTGGGTGCTTTGAGAAAGATGTGATGTGTCCCAGCTCTTGGGTCCCTAACCCCCCTAGAGGGAGGCTTAGAGCTACCTGGCAGGTTTACCCAGTCTGCAGCATACCAGCCTGGGGGCAGCTCCTGCTTCAGCCTTTGGTCCTTGAGGAAGAAGGGCCTCCCATTCCTGAAAATCTCCTGACAGGCTAGAAAGGAGACAGGTGGCTTGGAGAACCCCCATCATTAATATGTTAAATATGGTTAAAGAGGCCACACCAGGCAAACTAGCTGGGGAGATAAAGAGAAAAATGAAGCAGTTAATTCA
>NW_006159855.1:2573595-2579417 GCF_000334495.1 Tupaia belangeri chinensis | reverse complement strand
CCCCGGGCCCGTCCGCCCGTCACCAGGCCCTCTCAGCCTATGGACCTTGACCACCCCTCCTGTCTGGGGCAGCTGGAAATGGACACCTTCCAGACTGCCCCTTAGTGGAGTCCCAGCCACTGGTATGAGCCAACCTCTCCCTACATCTTTCCTAACATAAACATCTCCAGTAGGCCCCTAGATCTCAACTCTTTGGCAGATCTCAGTGGCCACCCCATCCACACTCACTCCCTTCATCCGTCCCTACCCAAAAGAATCTCTTCCTTCTCGGCAGCCCCGTCTGTATCTCTAACCGTGAGCAAGCTCTACTAAGATCCCATTTCTTCAAAACCATGAAACCACTCACCCTTTTCTCTCAAACCTGGCTTCCCCTCAGGTGGTCCTGGGCTCATGGATACCACCAGTATTCTCTCAGACTCCTAAGCTCAAAACTGGCTATCTCGGATGGGGCCAGCAGATAACACAGTGGTTACATCACTGGACTCCCACATGGCTGACTGCCGTTCAAGTCCCAGATCCGGTGGCTTGAAAATCATGCTGGGTGCATGTTCGTGTGTACCCAAGATCTTGGGAGGAGAATAGAGGGGAAGGGACCACACTGTGGCCATCCTCCTGGGGTATGACTTCTCATGCTCCTTCTCACTGTCTCTGTCTGTCTGTCTGTCTCTCTTTCTCTGGAGAGTACGTCGACCCTATGGAGAAAAAGAAGAAAAAAAAAAAAAAAAAGCCATCCTTGACCCCTCCCTTTCCTTCAGTCTCCAAATCCAGGCAGTCAACAATGCTTGGCCCTTCTTTCTCCCTCCCTCTCCATGACTGCTGCTCCACTCTGATTAGACCTTTAGGGCTCCATATTTGATGGCCACCTGGCCTTTCTCCCCAACTGCTCTTATCACACCACCTTCTCTCAACATGCAGTCCCCCCACTGTATATGGCAATGTGTCTCAGCTCCTTGCTTGGGCTCTGAAGGCCATCCTGATCCACTCACACCCCCACTACAACCATGGTTCTCCCTTGTTCCCAGTGTTCGGGTTCCACGCAGCCAGACATCCCTTACTGACACGGACATGCCCATTTCCGGCCTCTGACACTTCTCTTTTGTCAAAACAGGTCACAACAGGTTGAAGAAGAGGAGGAAGAGGAGAAAAGGCTGGGGGGGTGAAGGGAGGACGAGCAGGAGGACGGAGAGAAGGGAAGGCAGAGAAATGCATTCTTCAACAGGAAGGGTCCTGCCTGCCGAGAGAACGGCTCCTTCAGATAAGATGGAAAGAATGAAGCAGGAGTGCAGCTGCCTTTGCTCAAAGCTTTAAAAATACTCTGGAGACTGCGTGGGCAGAGCCTCCTATGGCTCAGAGGCACTGGCCAACTCCTCCAGCCTTTCCTGCACCTCCACTTCCTTTGTCCCATGCCTTGGAATTGAAAGATGTCTCCTTCTTTGGGTCTGGATGTCTTCCCTGGGGAGGAAAGGAATTAGAGCTTTCTGATCAGAGAGGAAAGTGACAGTTTCCACCTGCACTGAGCAGGGACTGACCTGGGATCGTGGCCCTGGCCCCAGCTCTCTGTCTCTCTCTGGGGCCGTTTGTGGTTTCTGCTCCCTATCCCCCTTGCCCCACTTTTTCTGGGGTTCACCCTATGTAGCTAGTCAGGTCAGCAAGAATCCTGGGCCGATAGAGGCACCATGTCTATGGTGGAAGACCTGCCTGCGCCTGCTAGCCTCAGGACTCTCCCCCCTCTCCATGACTGCTGCTCCACTCTGATTAGACCTTTAGGGCTCCATATTTGATGGCCACCTGGCCTTTCTCCCCAACTGCTCTTATCACACCACCTTCTCTCAACATGCAGTCCCCCCACTGTATATGGCAATGTGTCTCAGCTCCTTGCTTGGGCTCTGAAGGCCATCCTGATCCACTCACACCCCCACTACAACCATGGTTCTCCCTTGTTCCCAGTGTTCGGGTTCCACGCAGCCAGACATCCCTTACTGACACGGACATGCCCATTTCCGGCCTCTGACACTTCTCTTTTGTCAAAACAGGTCACAACAGGTTGAAGAAGAGGAGGAAGAGGAGAAAAGGCTGGGGGGGTGAAGGGAGGACGAGCAGGAGGACGGAGAGAAGGGAAGGCAGAGAAATGCATTCTTCAACAGGAAGGGTCCTGCCTGCCGAGAGAACGGCTCCTTCAGATAAGATGGAAAGAATGAAGCAGGAGTGCAGCTGCCTTTGCTCAAAGCTTTAAAAATACTCTGGAGACTGCGTGGGCAGAGCCTCCTATGGCTCAGAGGCACTGGCCAACTCCTCCAGCCTTTCCTGCACCTCCACTTCCTTTGTCCCATGCCTTGGAATTGAAAGATGTCTCCTTCTTTGGGTCTGGATGTCTTCCCTGGGGAGGAAAGGAATTAGAGCTTTCTGATCAGAGAGGAAAGTGACAGTTTCCACCTGCACTGAGCAGGGACTGACCTGGGATCGTGGCCCTGGCCCCAGCTCTCTGTCTCTCTCTGGGGCCGTTTGTGGTTTCTGCTCCCTATCCCCCTTGCCCCACTTTTTCTGGGGTTCACCCTATGTAGCTAGTCAGGTCAGCAAGAATCCTGGGCCGATAGAGGCACCATGTCTATGGTGGAAGACCTGCCTGCGCCTGCTAGCCTCAGGACTCTACCCAGGCAGGGACTTCCCCTGTTTACTGCCCACGAGGGGCTCAGACAGCAAGGGATCACATACTGAGGCAGAAAGGCTTTAAGGACCTGGTCATGCCACCTCCATTTTACAGAATAGAAATTCGGGGCCCAGGAAGGAAAGGTCTCCTTATAAAGGAGCACAGGAGGCCTAGAGAGAAACTAGAATGAACCACGGAAGCTGGCTTTCATCTATTCTGGGACATAAGAGGCCCTTGGAAAGTCCTGCCCTCCTGATGCCTCGGTTTCTCTATGAGCTGGAGATAACCTCTTAATTCATGCACAACAGCAGAGGTCGTTTCAAACCTCTGCTCAGAGGGGGCTCCCCCTGAGCACCTTGGATGAGGACCTCCAACAAATGAGGGGGCAGGGACTTCTAGAGCTAAATGTCCCATTGGAGACCAGCAGGAGGCACGGAAGTTAAGGCGCTGGACACTTCCACGTGGTCGACCACAGTTCGAGTCCTGGACCTGGTGGCTTGCTTCCTCACTTTCTCTCTCTCATCAAATTAAAATAAATGAATGAATAAGTAAAATTTTAAAAATAACTCTTTTTAAAAAATAACTAAAGTCCCGTAAACACTAGTAAGTCATAACTGCTTGCACCCAGCTGCAGTACCTTATCCTAATCTAGCGCCCCCACAGTCCACCTTCCTACTGGGGTGAAGTCCGAGAAGCCGGCTGACCTAGGAGGGTCAAGCTGTGGTGGGACTGGCTACGTGTTGGAGCTCTGATCCTAGTGGGCCTTGGAAATAACCTTGAGCTGACGTTAGACTGGAAGCCCCTCCGAGGCCACGAGGCAAAGGGAGATGAGTTATGTGTGAGGAGATAGATTTAGGAATCTGGACCAAAGTTTCTGATGCCCTAGCCACTAGCCCAGCTCCCAGGGGCAGCCCAATCTCTAAGGGTCCAATGATGCCATGACAGATGTGTATAAAGGCAGACCCACAAAATGCTGAAGCCAAAGTGCGTAGGGGATAGTCAGGGCTCAGCTGGGCTGGAGCCAGACGTGGCTGACAAAATCCTCAAGGGTCCATCTTTCTTCCTTATCTCTTGGGCCCTCTCCTCAACCCCACAGGCAGTCCCTCCATTCTGAGGGACAGCAGACTCTATGGTCACCTCCCCAAACATAGGTAGACCTTGCTAGAAAACTAGGAACTGCCCTCCCACTCCATTCCCCAGGGCTGACCCATGCACAATCTCCCCTCTTTGGCCAAAGGCTTTTCCAGAAGCCAGAGAAATCTGGTTCTCCTTGTCTCTCAACACCTGTGTGTGTGTGTGTGGGGGGGGGGGGGCGGGGGTTTTTTTTTAGGAGGAGCAAAAAAAAAAAAAAAAAAAAAAAACCCAACAACTAAACTAAACTAAAACTAAAAACCCTGCTGGGGCAAAATACGGCCCCAAGTCCAAGGCTAGCAGAGCCTCTTTGCTACTACCCATGTCCTGACCCCTCCAAATACTTGATGAAAAAAGACTCTTTTAAAAAGAATATTCCAATTTGGGTGCTGGGGAACATCAACCAAGCTGTTCTTCAGGCCAGCATGCTGATCTGAGCTCATCAGGGGTCCAATTCGAATTTATCCACCGTACAACCAGCCAGGCTTAAAGCCACAGAACCATCCACTCTGCAGCTTCCTCCTGCCAGCCCAGATCTCTTGCCTTGCACACTCTGCTTGGCTTCCACACAGCCCTTCCTTTCTTCCTCCATGGCTGTTGTCTATTTGTTCCACTGCTGTTGACCGAGGCCAGTTCCAGGAAGCAAAGCCACAACAAGTCCCCGTGACAAGGGTGGGGGTCCCACAGGTGTGGGCTCAGCATCACTACGAACTGGGACGAATGTCCCCAGCTCACTCTGGTTTTACCATCCAGCTGGGTCTCAGGAGGAAGGGGCCTTCTTTCCTGGAAGCCAGGGGCCTCGGGGAGTCTGACTCAGTCACTAACCCCAGCCCTCAGCCCTGCCCCAGACATGTGACACCATTTGACGAGTTTTATGCAGAAACCGGTTCCGATTACATGTGAACTTTTCCAACGTCAAGGTCAATAGTACTCAGCCAAACCCACGAGGAAGTGCCCAGGACGTTTCCTGAATGTCCTTGATGCCTGTTTTTGTGCTCTTTTAAGAACAGAGAACAAGGAGAGCACGAGGTCCCTAGACAGCATCTCCCAGGAGTGACTGTTTGATCGTCTATGATGAGCCAAGTTCTGGGGCGATGAAACCACCCCATCCCTATAGCTAAACCATCACATTTCCCTGTGGAAAACAGGCTCAGAGGTGGAGGGAAACTGAGCTGCCCAGAGGGGTCAGGAAGAGCCCGTTTCCATGGCAATGCCTGCACCATGTGCGTCTGCACTGCCAGTACCTGTGTGTTCCCTGCTGTCTGGGTCTTCGGGACTGTGGGAAGCCTGGCTCCTGAACAGGCATCCATACCTCTTTAACTCTCTGAGGCTCCACTGTCCCACCCCTCCCAGGGCATGTCACTCCCCCAAACTGGGCAGAGCAGCTGGCTCCCTCCTAGCCTCAAACCCTCGCCTTGATGTCCCCAGGCAGAGCCAAGCAGCACCTCCCACTCATCTCTCCAGTCCCTGCCAAGATCCCAGGGAAGACCCAAGTCCTGGGCCAGAGGAGAAACCTTCTTTCTATCCTTTATTTCTTCCTGTCGACTCTCCCCTCCCCAGCTAAGCAGCCCCAGCTCAGGGCAGGTCCCATGGGCCCCCTGTGCTCTTCCCCTCCCTTCCAGCCCAGGAATTTCAGCCGCTCTGGCTCTCCTTATCGCTAACTGTGGAATCCCAGTCCAGGGAGCAGCAGACTGTGGGGTGGGGAAGATAAGGAGAGACCTCTAGCTCCTCTGAAGTCACCCCAAGTGGGGCCTTTCTCCTTCCTTGGGCCTGGTGCAGCCGGAGGCCTGAGGCCCACGGGCCACAGGGATCAAGAAAGGCCATGAGGGTCCCGAGAGCCATTGGAGCGCCATTCGGGCCTAGCGCTGCCTCCAGGCCTTGGCCCCGCCAGGTCTTGGCCCCGCCAGGGCTCGGCTGTCCAGGCCCCCAGAGGCCAGGCCGCCCCACCCCGGCCTTCGCACCTGTCGAGGGTCCCTTCCGGCGGCCTTGCCCCAGCAGCCCCGGCCTGGCCCTTGGGCGCGCCTCACCTGGTCTCGGGCCGCCC
>NW_006159855.1:2571269-2573519 GCF_000334495.1 Tupaia belangeri chinensis | reverse complement strand
CCCCCGCCCGCGGCTCCCGCCCGGGGCGGACGCGCGCCCCTATTTATAGCGCCTGGGGCCGGCCCTCGTCACCTGCTGCTGTCCCTCCCCCGCCCGGCCCGCGCAGCTCCCAGGCGCCCGCCCGGGGGCGCAGGGCCGCGGGAGCTCCCGGGTCCCCAGCCCAGAGGACCGACGTGTGGGCGGCGACGTCGGGGCCACGGCATCCCTGGGAGGCCTCCCTGAGGGAGGGAGCGAAGCCCGGTTGGGGGATGAGATTACACCCCTCGGCCGGCCTATGTCTAGGGCCCCCGCCCCACTCCCGGTGCTGATTTGCAGACAGGAAGCTCAGCCTCTGCCCCCTCTGACGTCAGCATGGAGGGGCCAGAGGGCCCAGGTAAGCTGTTCCGAATTTGGGAGCTTGGGCAGATCACGGAAGCCAAGGGGCCCGGGAGGCAGCCCTGTTGCCTGCACTGTCCCCCTGTCCCCGCCCAGCGGGTGACTGTTGGTCCAGACACACCGGGCCACCTCCATCAGTGCCCCCAGACCCAGAGAGGCTGGAACACCTCTGGGTGCAACGCCTGTGTCTACTCCCCCGACCCCTCCCATTACGAGCATGGACGAGGGCTCAACAAATGCTTCTAGAACAAGTGACTCTCCTCCACACTTCAGCCTCTGACTCCCAGGGCCAGGGGGTAACATGGGCTGGGCCCTCATGACCAAAAAATAATTAGATCATTCAACAATTTCCCAGAGCAAGCTGCTGAACACTGCCTAAACCTGACTAAATCGTGGGCGTGAGGCAACCCGTTTATCCATCCTAACTCTCTTGCCTTCCAGGGGCACCTGGGAGTACCTGGGGCTGGATGGCTGTAATTGTTGGAAAGTGGGAGCCAAGAAGCACAACCCTCTGTTCTCCGAGTTAGACCCTCATCCCAATCCTTCTGGAAATGGCTTCTCCCTTGACTCTGTGTGGTTCCAGGGGCAGCTACCTTGTTTCTACAAGGTCTCACACTTGGCCTCACTTGGTTGGCATCTGACACGAGCCAGGCTATTCATGGTACCCTTCTCTTTGATCACAGACCAAGCTGTGCCAATTAAAGTTCTTCACTGGGCCAGCCTATGGCCTGGTGGTTGAGGCAGCCAGATCCCACATGACTGGCTATAGTTCGAATCCCAGAAACGACAGCTTGAGAAACACACCAGGCACATGTGCACGCATGCCCAAAATCCTGAAAGGAGAGATGGGAGAGAAGGGATTATGGCATGACCAATCTCCATGGGCAGAGGTGTGTGCTTTCTCGCTCTCTCTTTCTGACAAGTACACACATTCTACAGCAAATTTAAAAAAAAAAAAAGTTCTTCAAAACTTTTTGTTATTGTTGAGGTTTTTGCTATAGGGCATGTGTGCTCGCCCGCCCGAGAGACAGACAGAAAGCGAGAAATCACTCCCCAGAGGAGATGGCCACACTGCAATCCCTTCTCCTCTATTCTCCTCTTGGGATTTTGGGCATGGACACATGGACACACGAACAACTTTTAAGCCACTGCCTCTGGGACTCTAACCACGGTCAACTACATAGGAGTCCAGCAACATAACCTTTACGCCATCTGCTGGTCCCTCTTCAAAACATTTAAAACTGAAATCGGGAAGGAAAAGCAGTCCGTGGAAAGCTATGAGGCCTGACCTTCATCACCCATGTCCTGCCATGTGCAGGCTGGTCTGTGGTGAGGAAGCTGACACAGAGAGGCAGAGGCCAAGGGCACCAAGTCCTGACGGCTCTCAGGTGCCTTACTGCAGGTGTTCCTGAGGTTCAGCATCCTCCTCCACCTTCCTGCAGGTCAGAAATGAGAACTTTCCTTAGAATCTGTACCCAGAAAGTTCTCCCTTTGTTCAGCTACTTCAAACAAGGCTTTTGTTGTGGAACTGAGCATGCTGACTGATCCTAAGGCCTTTACTCCAATAAGCCCAAAGCCATCTCCTGAGCGCCTGCCCCACTCATGCTTGTTCTTGGCCTTCTAGAAATCCCTTCCATCATCTACAGCGCAGTCCTTCAAGTATCTGAAAATCCACTTGAAGCTTTGGTTCATTTGTTTAAACCAGGTGAGCACCCGTGTGTCAGGCCAGGGCACGGATGCTAAAGGCTGGAGTCCTGTGATCTCTGTCTTCAAGAAGCTTACCGTCAGCCTACTAGAAGAGACAGGTAACTACGCCAAACACGGTGCAGGGTGAAACTTGCAGCCACGGACAGGGGACATGAAAGCAGAGAGGAA
>NW_006159855.1:2548507-2571202 GCF_000334495.1 Tupaia belangeri chinensis | reverse complement strand
TGGGGAGACTTATAACGGTAGTTTTATAAGTAAAGTTAGAGGAGTTTGAAAATTACACAGGTACTGGGACCAGCAGTTAGCATAATGGCTATGTCACTGGACTCCCATGTAGTCAACCGCGGTTCGAGTCCCGGACCTGGTGGCTTAAAACTCAGGCCGGGCGCGTATGTGTGCGCCCAAGATCCCAAGAGGAGAATGGAGAAGGGACGGTAGCGTAGCCATCTCCCCTGGGGGGGTGATTTCTCGCTTTCTGTCTCTGTCTGGTGAGCGCATGCGCCCTATAGCAAAAACCTCTCAAAAAAAACAAAAAAAATTACATAGGTATTTACTTACTAAGTAGACTGCTGTGGGCATGGGGAAGGACAGACTATTCCAGATAAAGGAAACAGTCCTGACTGGCTTATACTGGTTTGTACTGGTTCATTCTGCCCCAGACTGGCTTATACTGATCCTGACCAGCCTATACTAGTTCCTGGCTGGTCTGTACTGGTTCATACCAGTTCTGACTGGTTTTTACCAGCTCACATTGGTTCTGACTGATTTATACTGGTTGGGACTGGCTGATTAGCTCATACCTGCTCTGTCTCATACCAGTTCTGACCTGTTCATACTAGTTCTGACAGGCTTAAAACTGGTTTGTACTCTGATTTCACTGATCAGTGTGACACACAGGTAATGGGTTATTTTTATTATCTGAGTGGGGAAGGACTTTCAAATATTAGTTAAATCTAGTAGAAGGTTGGTCCTTTTGATATTAACCAATAAAAAGGAACTCTGACATGAACCACAGAAAAGGGATATCTGGGAGTTTCTTTCTATTAGTGGATTATGAAATGAATTTATTTGATCAGGAACAATATTTAAGAAAAAAAAAATTGAGAGGGTCAATGTACTGAGAGTAGCAAGGGTTGCTAAAGCTTTGTGTGTGTAGGGAGCATGAGCCTGTGGGAACAAACCCCCTCAACCACTAGGCTATGAGACCAGAGGGTTATTTTGTGTAAATGGCATCTTGTTAACTTGTTGATATAACTTGCAGTTTATTCTGTATTAGTACCATCAAAGTTCCTTTCTCTCTTCCATTCTATAAGCAATAAGAAGGACCTCTGGTATGAACCACAAAGAAGGAAGAAATTTCAGCTCTGGAAGCCAGACATGGAGACAGGTCTAGTCTTACCTGGGCAAAGACCTAATTCATCAGTCAGGGGACCCAGCGGAGGTGGATTTATCTCAGCCCAGAGCCGCAGACTGTGTTCCAGCACTGCCCCTGTTCTCTGAGGGCCTGAGGCCCACAGTGCCCACCAGGGCCGGGCTCTCTTATGAAACCACAGCATCATCATCTCTCCCACTTGCCTGCCTTGCAGGGTTGCAGTGAGGAACGAGTGAGACCAATGAGTACCAAAAAAGCCACGGGAACTGTCAAGTCCTGTGTGGATGGCTGTTGTGCTTCTCAGTCAACTGGCTGCCAACACAGCTTCTCAGCTACCCGGAGGGTCTTGGTTCCATGGAACACAGAGGTTCTCCTCAATTATCTTGACTAACTTATCTGAGCTCCTCCCACTTATCCAGAACATAGAGGTTTTTTTCATTATCCAAAACCCTCACCTATCATCTATTGATTAGGAAGGTGAGCAGCAGCTTGAACGCCTCGGAAAACAGGGAGGCACGTTCTAAAATCTGCAAGGTCGTGTCTTGATCAGATCAGACCCTAATGAACTTTGCAGCTGCCAAGTTGAGTCAGATTCATTCATGCATACACACATTCATTCACTCATCCATATAGTTTTGAACCATTAGTTTATGTGGAGAGCTGTGCTAGGAGCTGTTAAAAGAATTACACTGATTCGGTGCGAGAATTTGGAACAACCTCCAAAATTCTATGTAAGTGAAGAAAGCAAGCTTCAGAACACTGTGCATAGAATGCTACCATTTGTATTAAAAATAGATATATAAATATACATATTTATAAACTTATAAATGCATAGAATTGCTCTCAAAAGATACACAAGATATAGGTAACAGTGATTAAATCTGGAGGGGAACTAGAGGCTGACCTCCACTGGAAAGTTTACTTTTTATTGTATACCCATCTGTATGCTCGAATGTTTTATCATGTATATGTATTCATTTTTCAAAACAAACAAAAATAATAAAAAAGAAACTGCCTGGTGCTGAATATACAGTGAACAGGGCAGAGGTTCCTTAGTCTTGAGTTAGGCAAAGTGTTGAACTTGCTGGGCCAGGTTGCTTTGAAAAGCCAGACTGTTTACATGTTAAGGGGAAAGTCCTTTCTGCAACAATTAGGTTATAGTAATTCATCATATCATTTCACAGAGATAAAGCAGCTGGGAAGTAAATACTAGTTGCTTGTCAGGCCTTTGAGTGTATTCAGTTGAAGTTGCTACAAGGGTGGGAATCTTATCTGTTTCACTCAATCAGCAGAGCATTCGCCGCTGTGTAACGTGCAGGTAAGTGCTTGCTCAGACAGATGTCTCGTCTTCTGATGAAGACAAACGATTAGCATGGTCATTAAAAAAACGTCCTGAAAGGTACCGGATTCGGAGGGAACCATGTGTTCCCCTGAGAGTTAGGGGACCTTTTTCTGGATGGTCCTAAAGAAATGACGGTCTTCAAATGCAAAGGTAAACCCTAATGAGAATGGACGTCTGTAGAGATACTGCATATACGCTTCAAGATGTCAAGAGCAAGTGTGGTACGTGGGGCCTCCTGGGGCTGACAAGGCACGGATGGACTCCAGAGAGAACCTGGCACCTGGTGGGGCACCCCAACTGTCTGGGAAGTAGAAAGGCAGGCTCTGGAGGGCTGCGAACCGCTGCCAAGCTGGCGGGCAGCCTGAGCAGCTTTGGCCGTCAAGGCAGCACAGTGGTGGGCGTGCTTAACTAAGCACCAAGACGGGTGGCCCAGCACAGGGTACACCCTCTCTGAGCCTCAGTTTTCTTCTCTGTAAAATAAAGGGACAACCGGAAGATCTTTCTGAGGATTAAGGGAGAGAGTCACCAGAACCTGGTTTGCAAGATGCTGGGCATACAGTGGGGTTTAAAATGCCGCCGTCACTATCACTGAATAATGAATGGACAGGTGTCCCAGGTCGATTCACAACTAACTGATCAACAGCCAAGTCTGAGCAGCAGGCCAGGGGCTCTCCACCCACCCCCTCCTCCATGCCCTGAAGTCAAGAATCTCCCCTGTTCACATCGTCTTTTTTGAACTAGAAAACCTTCCGCGTTCACCATTCCGCCAAAGCCCGGGAAGCGAGTTGGGTGAGGATTACTAGCTCTGTTTTGAAGGGGAAGGGCCAGCGAGGTTAGGGGGTTTCTTAAGAATGGCTAAGGGCTTCCCAGGGGCAGCTCGGCATTTTTTTTCTGCTACCCCGCGCTGTCCCCAGGAAGGACAGCTGGATGTGGGGTGGTCTGGAGATTTCACCACCTCCTCTGCCTGCACGCCAGCTACCATTGCTTCAGAGCACTTCTAACCCTATCCTCTTCCTCTAGGATCTATTCTTGTGAATGGGCCTGGGTGTGAAAGGCCGGCTCCCCGTAATTAGAGTTAGGGAGGAAAAAACAAGAGTTAGGTTGGGGTAGCCAGAGAGAAGCCTGAGAAGCAGGGAGGTGGCAGGAGGTGGTGGCCTTGCCGGGAAGACAGCGAGTCTCTCTGAAACTGAAGCAAGTACTAACCTTTCCCATTGCCGTTAGCATTTCGACTAAAAATCTGGCATCTGACAGAGGCAGAAAACATATCTTCTTTTCAGCTGTGGAAAGGTCAGGCATATTTATCTGGCTTAATAATTTATAACTGATATTCAATGCTCCCTGGAAGGATCACCTCTAGGAACCCAGCCCACCCCCACTTCCCCTTGCCGCGCCAAGAGCCTGCGAGGCCCAGTCCTGTGCCACGTGGGTCAGAGATCAGAGGACACCTCTGTGCAGCCTGCTGCTTGTGCTCGGGCAGGCTCTAACCCTACCATCGATGAAGAGACAGCCCAGCCTCCCAAGTCTACTCCCGGGCCTGCCACATCTGAGTTCCCTGTGGCAATGGTGACACAAGGTCTCTTGAACGCTGCAAAGAAATTACAGAATTCTTCCTCTCCACCCCTTTTTTTCCTGGTCCCTTACCAGGAAAGATTTCTCTGAGGGTAAAAAAACATTTATAGGAAAGATGAAGGTGCCCAGAAAATTCGAAGAGACCCTAAAGCCAATGCCACCAGCCCAGGGGAGAGCTCAGTGGGTACTGAGACCCTGCCCCAGCCCCGCCAGGTGTCTAGAGAACCAAGCACTAAGGGATCCTGCTATCCCAACCCTAAGCTCCAGGATCTGGAGAGGCCCTTCCTCGGCCAGCAGGAGCATCACTCTCCCGCAGGGAAGCCTGGAAAAGCCTTCGCTGGAGCAGGGAGGGCCAGGCTCACTTGAGGAGGAACACAAGAGCCTGCCCACGTGATAAGAAGACTTTTTATTTGAAATATAGTCGGAGCAACATGAGTGTAGCCAAGAGGAGGAGGGGCTGGCCTGCCTGGGCAGCAGCCTCTCTAATGGCACGGGAGCAAGAGTACAGATATCCCAACATCTGTGTGCCCTGACCCCACTGCCGGGAAGGCAGACAGCCGCAGAACAAAGCCCCCGACGCACCTTCGGGAGGGGTCTGGCCCCCTGTACCCGCCTACCTTTGCCACACTTTCTGCCTCCCCCGGGTGCCAAACGGCAGTGTGCCCACCCCCAGAGACAATAAGCCAGGGTGACAATTAGTTCTCGGGACTACTGGGAAGAAAAAGAATCAGAGAAGGCAAGAAGGCAGGGCAAGGTGACCACGGGCCCTGGCCGAGCCCAGCTGGGCAGAGCTCTCCAGAGGCACTGACACACCCACATCCCTTCCCTCTCAGGCTCTGGAGGCCAGGAGGAGAGTGGGTGTCTGCAGGCAGAAAACCAAGAGGCCCCTGGCTAAAGGCAGCGAGCAGGGGACCTCCCAGGAGGGCACGGCCACTGAGGGTTTTCAAGCTGAGTGAACAGCACCGGGGTTGGAAGGACACAGACAAGAGCTGGGGACCGAGAAGCAGCACGAAGCCATAAATAACAGAAGCTAATTCAGCGCTGTGAGGGCTGACCCACATCTCCTGGGGCTGGGGGGCCTGGCACCTGCAGCTCAGGACTGACACTGCTCCAGGGCACGGCCAGCCACGCTCACACCGCAGCTCGTTTCCACGGGCCACACGACAGGTGGAAGACGCCATGGCGCCGCCCCGATCGCACACGCCGCAAAGCCTCCGGTCACACCTGAGGAGACAGTGCATGGCTGTCCTGGTCCTGAGACGCCTGTGGTCGACTCTGAGCACCGTGGGCACCGTCCTCCTTGGGGGCCAGGCCCAGTGATCTCCTCGCCTGCGGGTCGGCCGGCAAAGGCTCCCTGGCACACTCTCCCAATCCATTCTCTCTAGTCTCCATGGATGCCTCCTCCCCGGAGCCCTCCTCGGGCTCTGCTTCCTCTGCTGCTGCCTCTTCCTCCTCCTGGTCCTTCACCTTGTGGACAATGAAGAGGTGGCGGCTGAGGGAGCTGGCGGAGGTGTAGCACAAGCCACAGAGGAGACACTGGGCTGTGGAGCTGTCCGCCTGGTGCTGAGGTATGTGGCTCTGGAACTCCAGCCCCGAATCCGTGGCAAAGCTACATTTTGCACACTGGAAGAGGGACTTGTGCCTTTTGGTGGAAGAGACAGCCACGCCATTGCTGGTGCCTGGAGTGTCCCCCACTCCGCTGATTGGTCTTTTCAGATGGTTCACCTGAAAGGAGAGACAGCGTGAGCAGAGTCCAGGCTGAGTCCTGGATACCAGCCGCCAGCCGTGACCAATGTCACCCACGGACTCAAAGAAGGCATCCCCAGGCCAGGGTCACCCCGGGCCTAAAGCAGGCTGAGGTTTGATTTGTTCTGGTTCCTTGTTTTTGAAGCAACATATGCATGTGGCATGACACTGTGACGAGAGGGAAGGTAAAGGGAAGATAAAGTCTTTCCTACCCAGTCCCCAGGCCTGCTCTCCAAAGGGACACCCTGTTACCTGGCTGTGTGTCTCCGAGAGACATCTCACACCTATGCAAAACAAAACCATGGCCTTGCACCAAATGCCAGTGTGCCCTGCACCCTTCTCTTCCGTGACCTGCTTCTTTACCTAACGCTCCGCACTGGGGCTGGTCTCTGTGACGCTTACACAGAGGCTGCATTCTTGCGGTGGCGGCACCCCGGCCCATTGTGGGGATGAACAGTCCCGACTGGCAGACACTGAGCTGAGTGCCACCTCTGCTACTGCCTCAGCACTGCGGCCAGCGTCCTCGAACACGCCCTCTGTGGCCCAGACCAAAGGTCTTTCATAGGAAGTCCTAGAAGCAGAACTGCTGGATCGAAGGGTACGTGCATTTGGGGAATGGGGAGGGTGTGCATGTTATTCATGGGCAGATGTTGCCAAAAAATGTGCTAACACCGCTCCTGCTACCCAAGCAAGGGCTTTTGCCAACCAGCACGTCCCTCTGCATAGCCAAGGAAGTTCTGAAAACGCCCTGCATCTCCAGGCAGTTCTCCGAGCTCCCACCCCTGCCTGAGCTCTCCATGGGGCCTCCCCACAGAGAGCTGTGAGGAGCATGCAGTGCGGAGGGGAAAGCATGCTCACCCGCCCCCTCCAGGGGCTCTCCGAAGATAAGAGCAGGGAGGAGGTCAGAGGGCGAGGGGCTGCGATGGCAGATGCTAAGCTTGCCCCTTTCCTTAACTAGCGGGAGAGTGGAAAGGTGACTCAGCCAAGCATCACCTGCGCTGACAAGGGCTGCTGCGGTGGGGCAGGATGGTGCATGTGCAGGTGCTCCAGTGTCCCCAGTGCACGTCTCAGGAGGGGTCACAGTGACAGGTCCCTGCCCTCTGCTTGTGTGTAGTGCCCAGGCGGGTCACACAGGAATAGAGATGATCTGCCTAGGGGAAGTTGTCACTCGGATGGCTCCAAGGACACAACTACAGACAGGCTCCCTGTACCCCACTGATGCCCCTCCAGCTCCAGGCCTTGCTAAGCAGAAGGCTCCAGTGGGCGGGGAGCTCACACTCACCTGAGGGGAGTGTCCACCCGGAGGTCTAACTTTGGACGACTGGCTCAAATCGGGGTTTCTGATCCCATGCATAAGGCTGATGTGGCTCTCCAGGAGGGAGGGCCGAGGAAAACTGGGGCTGTCCTCTGTGCAGTACCTGCAAAAGCACGGCCGGGAGGCGTGTGAGTTCGCAGGCTGCAGGCGGCCTCTGTGCTCTGCGAACAAAGACCAGGAGGGAGGCTGGCAGACGCCTGTGTGCTTGGGCTGGCTGGTGCTGGCACTGGGTGCTCCCCAGAGAGATCCAGCTGGCCGGCCGGCCAGCCAAGGTGGCAGAAAACAACAAGGCAGAATACCTGTCTCCTGACACCTGGCCCTCAGCCACATCTCATTCTACACTCGCTGGTGTCACCATCCAGAGGCCTGGGGCTGGGCTAGTGGCCAGTGTGTGAGGGCCGAGGTACGTCCCGAAGTCGGGCCAGATGGCGATGATGCTGCTCAGCCGATGCTGCTCAGCCGGCGGGGTGCGCAGTCACATGACCCCCCTGGAACCTCAGGGCGTCATGACTGCTGTGTAGCCTAGAGCTAACAGGTGAGCTGGGAAGGGCCTAGGAGCCACTGGGATCTGGGAGCTGGTTTCTGCCTCAGCCACCACATTTTTCCAGTAAGAAACTTGCTTGCCTCTTGCCTCCGACCCTGACCTCAGAGCAGAGCAAAGCCCCATGGAGCAGTGAACTTGTGGCCTCCTCACTACCCCTTCGGGGACTCACCCACAGGTGTAGACCTTCTTCACTGTGTCGTGGTTGTTGCGGATGTGTTTGCGCAGGCTGTTGGGGGTGTGGAAGGACTGCTCGCACTGCCGACATGGGTACCGCTTCAACGTCTGAGGGAGGAGGTGACGGGGCACAGCATCAGCACCACGGGCAGCTCTTCTTAGGTGCCATGGGACATGAGGAGGGTGGCCCCACAGACCTTGAGACCTGTGGTGCCTACTCTGCCCAAAGCCCCAGGCGACCTCAGGGCTCAGCCCTGTAAGGGGACTGCGGCTACGTGTGACCGTGTGGCTGCACTTACCCGACTATGGCTCTTCTTCATGTGGGACACGTAGCTCTCCCGGTCGGGCACCCACTCTTGGCACTCCTGGCAGGTCCAGCCAGTGTTCCTCAGCCGGGGCCTGGCCTCAGCCCTACGATGGGCTTCGGGCCTACCCCAGCGGCCAGAGGGCAGGGAGCTGCCCCGAGCAGTCACGCGAGTGGCCGGGGGTTCAGGGGGAGCTCGAGAGCCAGGGCGGCTTGAGGACGTGTCGGCTGAAGACTGCAGGCTTGACAGCTCGTCCACGTTTCGGGGAACACCGTGGGTGCTCTGAGGATGGGGAGAGCGGTTACTGACTGGGCAAGGGGAAAGGTGCACAGAGTCAGACCTCCGGCCTGAGGCGTGCCCCCCTCTCCAGCCTCCTGCCCAAGGTACCTCACCTTCACGTGCTGCATCAGTTCTGGCTTCTGCACGAACAGCAGCGGACACTCGGGGCACTTGAAGACGCCCACCTGCGTCTTACCGACGTTCTGGGAGAAGTGCTGCTGGATGTGCCTCTTCTTGTTGAACACCATTTCACAGGAGCACTTGTAGATGAGCCTGAGGAGACAGGCCCCAGGGCGAGGTGGCCACGGCACTGCCGGCAGGAGCACACAGGCCCTGCGCCTTGGCTCTGCTCCCTGAACCAGGGTCGGGCTCACCACTCTGAGCCATGTGGCTACTCCCCTGCCTCAGTTTCTCTGCCCAGCCCTGCACCACCCCCTGCACCACCCAGGCCACTCCTTTCTGTCCCAGGGGGCGTGGAGCCGCACTCACTGGGAGGGTCTGTGGGGCTGGGCGGGGTGCTGGGTGGCACTGTGGTCCGCGGTGCTGCTGGCAGTCTTGAAGGCCATGGGGCAGAATGCACACTTGTGGAACACCTGGCAGTGCCGCTCCTGGATGTGGCTTTTCAGCAAGGCCAAGGTCACGTGGACAACCCCACAGTGGATGCACCTGGACAACAGAGGTGGGGTCGTGTGGTGGAGGGAGGTTAGACCCAGAGGTTGTACTGGAAGGGGGATGGAGGGTGGGAACGGGCATCCCTTCCACACACCTGTTTACCACCCTCCACATACACATCTTGAGAGCCCGCTTGCTATGGTCTGGTATGACACATCCCTCCAGGGCCACCCAAGTCCAAGGCCATGCCTGGTAGAGGAGGGGCAGAAACCCCAACCCTCCCCACACCGGCCAGAAGATACTCGGCAACCAAAAGCCTGAGCCAACCCAAGAGAAATTGGTGAGAGCAGAACGGAAGAGAAGGGCTCAGCAGTGACATCACCGGTGTCAATTTGTGGCAGAGGAATCGTGGAGGGAGGCTGCAGAAAGCCTGTGCCTTGGGACCAGCTATTGGCGTAATGGCTATGTCGCTGGACTCCCATGTAGTTGACCATGGTTCAAGCCCCGGACCCAGTGGCTTAAACTCACGCTAGGCGCATGTGCATGCATGCCCAAGATCCCGAGAGGAGAATGGAGAAGGGATTGCAACGTGGCCATCTGCCCCCCAGGGGGTGATTTCTCACTTTCTGTCTCTGTCTTTCTGGTGTGCACACCACTCACCCTATAGCAAAAACCTCTCAAAAAAATAAATAAATAAATAACCCCAAAAAAACCTGTGCCTTCTAGATGGCTGGTTCTGAACAAGCGAGGCGGCCATTCCAGAAAACATAGTCAAAAGGTGTCAGACTTGCCGCAACTACTACATTAAAGCAAGCAGCCTTGGGCTGGCTCTGTGGCCTGGGGGTTAAGAGTCGTATCCTGGGACTACATGGGGAGGCTCCAGGTTTATGTCTAGATGCCCTCCTGAACGTGCCAAGTGCATGTGTGTCCATGATCTGGGGCTAGCTGTGATTGAGGTGAATGGCTGTGTTAAGATCCTGTTGGTGGGGAGACGAATGACTGTCTGTCTGTCTCTTCTCTTCTCTCTCTTGAAAGAAACAAAGAAACCCAAACAATACTAGACGGTGGCACAGTGGTAGATGTGAGGGTCTACGGGGCTGACCCGCGTGGGAAGGTTCCAGTTCGTGCCTGGAGACCTCCCTGAACAGGCTGGGCACAGGCATGCCTGTGATCCAGAGTCAGCTGAAGGCTGAGGGCGGATGGCAGCACTGGGCTCCTGTTGTGGACGCTGACTCTGCTTCTCTCTCATGCTCATGAAAGAAAAAAGATATAGCCTCAGATGCTGCCAAGCCAAGCTCTTCTGTGACAAGACAGTAAGGGCTTTGTTTTGTGTTTTGTTTTTGTTTTTTTTTTTTTGAGAGACTTTTGCTATGGAGTACGTGTGCTCACCAGAGAGACAGAAAGTGAGACATCACCCCCCACCCCCGAAGATGGGGTGATCCGCAATCCCTTCTCCTCCATTCCCTTTGCAGGATTTTGGGCACACATGCACACGTGCCCAGCTTGCGTTTGAAGCTACCGGGTTGGGACTCGTACCGTGGTCAGCCATGTGGGGAGTCTAACACCTTAACCACTGCGCCACCTACTGGCCTGCAGTAAGGGCTTTCTATAACTCTATTTCTGGTTTACCTTGGTTCTCATGCACCTGAGAGTCTCCATGCTCTGTGACATGCAAAAGAAGCCAGACTACATTTGGAAATGTTCACGCCACACCAGAAACCTGGAAGTCATCCCTCTCTTCCCTATTCCTCACTCCAATATGCAAGCTACCCCCAAAGCTTGATGCATCCACTTCCTAAACCGTCATCTACCTCTTCTCTATCCCCACGGCACGCGCTCTGTGTACAACTGCTTAGCGTTGCCGTGACCTGGTCTGTGTGTGCTAGCACCCCTACCAATACCTTTGCCAGGTGTGTTCCCCCGGTTCTTCTACCTCAAAACCCTCCTCTCTCCTTTACGAAGGCTTCCTGGCTATTCCCACGGACGGGGCTGACCACTCTGAGGACTGCCTGTGATGTGTTTGTGACTGCAGCCCCATGGAGGGCGAGGGCTGTGTCTTAATTGTCTCTGCACCCTAAGTGTCTAATATGGTGCTAAAGACGATAAGAAGTACACAAAGAAAAGTCAAACGAACTATTGAGTTGATGAGAAAGTCATGACGCCTTTTCGTATGGAAAAAAATGTCATGACTTTTCCAACAACCCGATACCTCAAAAATTCTTCAAATGCCAGGAACCAGCAGTTAGCATAACGGCTATGTCGCTGGACTCCCACGTAGTCGACCGCGGTTCGCATCCCGGACCCGGTTGCTTAGAACTCACGCCGGGCGCGTGTGCGTGCGTGCCCAAGATCCCGAGAGGAGACTGGAGGAGAAGGGATTGCGGCGTGACCATCCACCCTGGGGGGTGATTTCTCGCTTTCTGTCTCTATGTCTCTCTCTGTCTGTCTGGCGAGCGCACGTACCCTATAGTGAAAATCTCTCCCAAAAAAAAAATTCTTCAAGTGCCAAAGAGCAGAAAACTTCACTGATTTGTGCCACTACCTTTCAGGAAGATGATAAAGGAGGGAACCCTCAAATGTAGTAAATCCATAAAAAAGACCTAAATTGGTCAGTGTAGAAGTTACAGATAGATGAGTTCTAGAGGAAGTTTTCTCCCCTACTTTGATCTTCCTGAAAATAACTGTGTGTTTGTATGCCTGCCACAGTAGAGGAGAACCTGTTTAAAACACAAGTTGTCTTGGTTTCACGATGAGGCTGATCATTTTTTCCATCCTCAGATTTTGCTCCTCACAAGCTGACAAGAGTTAACCAAAATAATGACCCTGGAGCTGTGTGAGCTTGACATTTGTACAGCTCCGTCTGTTAACGAAGACTGAGGAGTAGTACTACAATTAGTATGTCGAATATGAAACAGTACTTTAGATTAATAAGCCAGACATGATAACTTTGTGAGAGAATTGAAGTTACATACTTTCTAAAACCAAAATAACAGAGTGTTCCATATATCCTAATAGCCCTAAAATCTTCCTCTTCAAAACTATTTTTTTTTTTTTTTAATTCAACTCCTTGGGACCAGCAGATGGCATAGCAATTACATCAAAGGACTCCCACATAGTTGATTGCTGTTAGAGTCCCAGACCGGGTGGCCTGAAAATCACGCCGGGTATGTGGGAATGTGTACCCAAGATCCAGGGAGGAGAGCGGAGGGAAAGGGATGTGGCATGGTCATCCCTGCTGGGGGGTGATTTCTCACTTTCCCTCTCACCGTCTGTGTCTCTCCCCGGCAAATGCACATGCCCTAAGGCAAAAACCTCTAAAAAAGAAATGTAACCCCTTATTCTTCTCCTTCTTGCTTTTCCTGTTTTCTACAAACATTTTTTAAAGATTTTTAAAGAATTTTTAAATTTTAATTTAATTTATTTATTCATTTATTTTAATTTGACCAGAGAAAGAGAGAGAAAGAAAGCGAGAAAGCAAGCCACCAGGCCCAGGACTTGAACTGTGGTTGGCCATGTGGGAGTGTCCAGCGCCTTAACTGCCATGCCACCTGCTGGTCCCCCTCTATGAAGCATTAATAGTACACTCACATACCAACAAAAATTGTACTATCAGGCTGGAACCTGAGCCCCTTAAGATCAAATCTCACTCATTCTGAAAGAAATCCTGGCCTAGGAAAAGGACCAGCCTTCGAGCAATCCCAGGACGGCAACCCACCTGTAGCCCACCTTGCGGGCGTAATGCAGGCAGTTCTCCTTCACGTGGGTCTGGAAGTAGGCAGAGCGGCAGAGGACCCCGCACTCTGGGCAGCAGTAGGGAGACTTGTGTGTGTGAATCCGCTGGTGGGCGCAGAAGCTGCACTGGTTGGGCAGCAGCATCTGGCATACTGGGCAAGTCTAGGGACGAACACCGAGAAGGCAGATCATGCAGGTGCTGCGGGCCTGTGGCTCTCCACACAGAGCTATCTGGCTTCCCAGGACATGGGCCAGAACAGCTCTCCTCCCGCTCCAGCCCCCACCCCGCAACTAACTCTCTTCAAACTCTCCTTGGACACTCGTGACAGCCCCAGACCGCATTAGAACTAGTGATGCTGACACCCAAACAAGCATTGCTTGCCAACTTATAACCAGAGACAGATCCGACCCTATTTTCCCAATTCCTACCTCTAGGACTGTTTCTCTCCTCTGACTTACGAGAGACACAGTCTTTCCTTTCTGGACGCTTCAAATTACTTAGAATTCTTCTATTTTTTTAATTAAATTTATTATTATTATTTTAAAATTTGGCATAAGGTACATGTGTTCACCAGAGAGAAAGTGAGAATGCAAGCCATCAGGTTCAGGACGCAAACTTTGGCTGGCCACAGGGGAGTCTATCTAGCACCTTAAGCACCACACCACATGCTGATCCAGGAACTTAGAATTCCAAGACCTCACTGCATTGTCAGACACACCCAGGCCTCTGTGTCTCAGGTCAGCAGAGACGATTCTTGCCACCCACTTGCCACCACGACCTGCTCAGCACCTCAGCTCAGGTTTAGCAGCTTCTGAAGTAGAATGAGCCCGCCATGTTTGTACACAGAAGCCCTCGGTGCAAACTGACTGGGTGGCCCTGCCAGTGTCCACTGTCCTAGCCATGTATGCCCACTCTGGGGGTGGGGGTCCCTGAGTCACAGCTAACCAAATACACCTACAGATGAGAGCAGATCAGGCAACGGCACCTTTGTTCTCAGTCCCCAAGGAGAACCAGGGAAAGATAAGCCTGGCAGCAGATTGGCTGACGCTCTAGGCAGAGCCCAGAGTGTAGGAGAAGGAAGCAATGGATCAAGCTGTGCCTTCAGCCTGCACACGCCATTTGTACAGTGACTTCTTAGGAAGAGGGGACACCTGTACTGCTCACCAAGAGGTTATTGCTTTTTGCCTTTTTTTTTTCTTTTTTGGCCACAGGACATCTGTACTCATCAGAGAGACAGAGATACAGAAAGAGAGGGAAAGTGAATAAATAATATTGATCTTGGGTGGGCTCCATGGTATAGCATTAGGTAGTGTGCAGAGGAAGCCAGATCTCACCGGGTCAACCAGGGTTCAAATCCTGGCCCCACTGGCTTCATGCTGAGTCTATATATGCCCAGAAACATGACAAGATTCAGAATTAGAGACAAAAGGGGACCGGCAGGTAGCATGGTGGTTAAGGGCACTGGATTCCCATATGGCCAACCATGGTTCAAGCTTGCTTTCTCACTTTTTCTCTCTCTTGCTCTGTCCATCTACAGTCAAATTTAAATAAATAAATAAATAAAGTTAAATAATTCTTTTTTTTTTGGGGGGGGAGAGGTTTTTGCTATAGGATACGTGTGCTCACCAAAAAGACTGAGAGACAGAGACAGAAAATGAGAAATCACCCCCCAGGGGGACTGCAGGCCATAATCCCTTCTCCTACATTCTCCTCTCTGGATCTTGGGCACACAAGCACACGTGCCCGGCATGAGTTTAAGCCACCAGGTCCGGGACTCGAACCACAGTCGACTACATGGGAGTCCAGCGGCATAGCCATTACACTAACTGCTGGTCCCAAATAAAATAATTCTCTAAAAAAAAACAAGAATCGGAGGAAAAAAGTCTTAGTGCGATTAGGCCCTGTTGAGGGGTGCTTTCTCTCTCGCTCTCCTCTGCCCTCCCTCTCATGTTCTCATGTGCTTTCTGGCATTAAAAAAAAAAAGTTTTGATATCTGTATGACATAGGTATGTTTATATAATTTTCTAATTATATTTAGTAGGAAAACCTTGGGAACCAGAATTTTCAGATAAAATCAGTTACATAAAAATTCTACCATTGGAACTAGCAGATGGCATAATGGTTATGTAGCTGGACTCCCATACAATCAACAACGGTTCAAATCCTGGACCTAGCAGCTTGAAATTCATGCCAGGCACATGTGTGTGCATGCCCAAAATCCCAAGAGAATGGAAGAGAAAGGACTGCATCTCCCACTGGGGGTGATTTCTTGCCTTCTGTCTCTCTCTGTCTTTCTGGCAAACTCACATGCCCTGCAGCAAAAATCTCTAAAAAAAAAAAAAAAACTAAAACTATTCTCTTAAACTTGAATACCAGTATAAACTCATAGTTTTCTTCTTTCTTAAAATAACATATCTCTTAGCTCTGGCCACCAAAAATGCCAAAGAGAATTACATAGAGCATATCTAGTGTCCAGATTCTGACCTCTAAATACCATTCCTCACCAAAACAAACTAAAAGAAAGGCTGTTCTAGATAAAGTGCCCAAGACATCTCACTGGGACTGAAAATAAGGAAGGATTAACAAGTCCATGTCTAAAGGAAATACCAGCCAGTCTGATGATGATCCCACTGGCCAAAGATAGGGCATCAGAAAGGATAAGTGGCCCAGCCATAGCGTGGCAGTGCTGACACTGTGCTTGCTCTGCTGGCTGGAACCACGTGGGAGGGCCCGTGTGATTCTAGTTCAACCTGAAGGCCAGGTGTGCTTGTGTGTGCCTATAATCCCAGACACTCAGTGAGGCTGAGGCAGGAGGATGACAAGCTCCAGGGTGCCCAGGACAGCATGGTAAGATCCCATGTGAAAAAGAACCAGGAGTGATGGGTCATGCCTATAATTCCAGCTGGGAGGCTGAGGCAGGAGGAGAGTGACAAGGCGAGACACCATCAGTTTAAAAAACAGAATGAGGTTGGGGCCAGCAGGTGGCATGGTGGTTGAGGTGCTAGGTTCCCACATGGCTGACCACAGTTCGAGTCCCGGTCTTGGCAGCTTGCTTTTTCACTTTCCTGCCCTCTCTCTCTCTGTCAAGCACACATGCCCTGTAGGAAATTAAATAATAATAATAATAATGATAAATAAAATTAAATAAATAATTCTTTAAAAAAATAGAATGAGTGAATACATAAACATATTGAATACCTAAGAATCTGTGAGTTCTTCATGACACTAACACTAAAAATAATGGAGATCGCTCCCTGGGCTCGGACCTAGTTGGTGGCAATATGGCTAAACGTATCAAGAAGGTTGGCATCGTCTGTAAATATGGGACCCACAATGGTGCCTCCCTCCAGAAAATGGTGAAGAAAATTGAAATCAGCCAGTACGCCAAGTACACTTTTGCTCCTTCTGTGGCAGAACTAAGATGAAGAGATGGGCTGAGGGGATCTGGTGCTGTGGTTCCTGCATGAACTCAGTAGCCGGTGGTGCCTGGACCTGCACCCACTTCAGCTTCACAGTGAAGTCTGCCATCAGAAGACTGAAGGAACTGAAAGACCAGGAGACGCTCCATAGACATTTGGAATATCGATAGCCTACAATAAATGGGTTAATCTATGTAAAATAATAATAATAATAATGGAGATCACTCATCCTTATTTGGATGGCTACTATCAAACCAACCAACCAACCAACAAAAACAGGGCTGGCTGCATGGTACAGTAGTAATGTGTCACTTGAGAGAGCTCGGCCCACACAAAGACTGTGACTTGAATTCCTGGCAGAGTCTGCCTGAAGCAAAACAGACATGCAGACAATTGCCAGGATCTGACCAATCGAAGACTGGAGGAAAGGAATGGCTGCATGACCAGGCCCCGTGGGGGCAGGCCTGTCTCTCTCTCTCTCTCTTACACTCACGTGTGTGCAAACACATATCATCATGAATAAAGAGCGGGAAAGAACATAAAATAGTAAGTCCTGTCAAGGATGTAGAGAAACTGGAGTCTTTGTACAATGTTGGTGGGAATGTAAAATGTACAGCTGCTGTGGGTGACACGTATGTGCCTGGCGGTTCCTCAAAAAATTACACAGAATTACCGTATGACTTAGCAATGTCACTTATGGGTATATACCCAAAAGAACTGAAATCAGGGTCTCAAAGATCTATTTGTACACACAAGTTCATGGAAGCATCATTCACAATAGCTAAAACATGGAAGCAACCCAAGCGTTCATCAGAGGGTTAACGGCTAAACACAAAGTGGTATGTGTGTATGCGCATGCATGCATGCATACACATACACACACACAATGAAATATTAGCCTCAGAAAGAATGGAAATTCAGGACTGGCCTCCTAGTATAGTAGGCAGGTGCTCTGCAGAGGAAGCTAGATTCCATACAACCAACCAGGGTTCAAATCTCAGCTTCATGAGCTTGAAAACCAGACCATGGGCTTGAAAAATAAATGTGCTCAGGATCGTGACGGAGTTGAGAATTAGAGGTAAAAGGGTTGTGACATGACCGGACCACGTTAAGGGAGGTCTCACTTTCTCTCTCACACATGTGCACGCAATCTCTGGAAAAAAGAAAGAATGGAAGCCCTGACACATGCTACAACATGGATAGTCTAACCATATGCTAAGTGAAATAAGCCGGATATGAAAAGACACACGCTTTATGATTCTATTTACATAAGGTACTTACAGGAATCAAACTCAAAAAAAAAAGAGAGAATAGAATGGTGGGTGCCATGGGGGAGAGACACAGGGAACTGTTTAATGGGTACAGGCTTCAGCTTTGAGATCAGCTGCATGACAATGTGAAGGTACTTAGCACTACTCAACTGTACACTTAAAAGTGGTTAAGATGGCAGGGCCAGCAGATGGTGCAGTGGGTAAGGTGCTAGACCACCACGTGGCCAACTGCAGTTCAAGTCCTGCACCTGGTATGCTGGACACAAGTGCATACGTGCCCAGAATTCCAGGAGAATGGAGACAGGATTGCGGGGTAGCCATCCCATCTGGGGATGATTTCTCACTTTCCCTCTCGCTGTCTCTGTCTCTCCAGCAAGCACATATACCCTATAGCAAAAACCTTTAAAAAAAAAATGGCTAGGGGGGGACAGCATGGAGGGTGTGGGTAACTCCCACATGGCCGACTAGGGTTCAAGTCCTGGAACTGGTGGCTTGCTTTCTCACTTTTCCTCTCTCCCTCTGTGTCTCTCTCTGGTCAAATTAAAATAATGAATAAATAATTTTTTTGGAGAGGTTTTTGCTATAGGGCGCGTGCGCTCGCCAGAAAGACAGAAACAGACAGAGAGATAGAAAGCAAGAAATCACCTCCCAGAGGGGATGGCCATGCCACGATCCCTTCTCCTCCATTCTCCTCTCAGGATCATGGGCACACACACATGCACACACGCCCGGCTTGAGTTTAAGCTACCGGGTCCGGGACTCAAACCATGGTCAGCTATGTGGGAGTTCAGCGACATAGCCTTTATGCTAACTGCTGGTCCCAATAAATAATTCTTAATAAAAAAGAGAAAACAAACAAATGAACTATTTATTCCATTTTCCAAAATAAATTATATTTGAGAGTAACCAAACAGCCCTCATGGAAGAAGGGAAGATACTTTATATGGAATTACAACTAATAAACAAGGAAGAATGAAATTAGAAATAACATCTCTCTGAAACTCTTAATGAAATTAGATTCAAACGCTGATTATTGATAGATGCTAAAATGTCTAGCTAGGTGAGAGGCAGAGAACTTTACAAGGCAAGGGTCAGAGTCTCACCACCTCCATTCACTGATCTAAAAGTGAGGTACGAGGGGCTGCGCCTCCTGCAGGAAGAACATGGCACCCTCCCCCGCCACCACCTGAACCTGAATCAAACAGAGGCTTTACTGCTAACTTCTGGTCTACAGAAAATGATGGGGTATGGAGGAAAAAATTACTTGTATGAAGACGGGATCAGTGAAACCCAGAATTGCCCTGGAAACTTCAGGACAGATGACCCACTTTTTTTTTTTTTTCTTTTTAGGGTGCATGTGCTCACAGACAGAGACATTGAGAGGGAAAGTGAAAAATCACCACCCAGGGGGTTGGTCACACTACAGTCCCTTCTCCGCCATTCTCCTGGGGTCTTGGGCATGCATGCACACACACCTGGCGTGAGTTTCAAGTCACCAGGTCCGGGACTTGAACCACAGTTGGCCATGTGGGAGTCCAGCAACATCTGCTACATCATCTGCTGGCCCCTGGATGACCTAGTTTCTTCGACACGTCAATGGCATGGAAAAAAGGGGATCCAGAGAGGAGGTGGGAGGAGCATTCTCGATGGAGCAAGACAAGAAACACCATACACAAATGGAATGTGTGGCCATGTTTGGGTCCTTACATGAGATAACTCCAACTATGAGAAGACACTTCTTGACATATTTGAGAAAATTAGAATATGAACAATTATTAAGCAACATTAAGAATTTGTTATTAATTTTTTTCTAAGAATTGGCTTATTTAACTTTATTTATTTTAATTTGACCAGAGAGGGACAGAGCCAGAGAGAGCAAGAGAGCAAGAGTAAGAGGGAAAGTGAAAAAGCAAGGCACCAGGTCCAGGACTTGAACCGCAGTCGGCCATGTGGGAGGTCCAACGCCTTAACCATCACGCCAACTGCCGACCCAATAATTTGTTATTAATTGTTAGGTGTGATAATGATTATGGATTAATAAATGCTTAACAAGAAAAGACAGGCCCTCTGTGCTGACCTCCTGCCCCAAACAGGTGGCTCTGAAGGCAAGAACGATGAATACACTCCTTCGGTCACTACAGGGTGAGGTAGACTCCCAGGAAGAAGACAAACAGTCCCAAAACTCATTTTGCAGGTCCTGTTCTGTGTGGACCCCACCCCACCCCACCCGTCTACCCTCTGCCCTTGACACATGGCTAGAAGCCTGAGTACTGTCATGAGGAAACCCAAGCCCAGCACCCATCGAGGCTGGTTTCTGAGCCTGGAACTCAAGCCTTCCCCCTTCCCCTGAGAATCAGGGGCCACTCTCAGTGGCAGCTTGTGTGAGGGATTTGAGCTAAGTTGAGAGAAGCCTGACAGCCTCTTTCAGGACTCCCTTCTCTTCCTGTCTGGGGAGTGCTCTTGCCAGGCAGAGAAGATGTAGGATGAAAAGGGGCCCAGCCTGGGATTTTACATCCAGACCTTGCCCACTGAGCTTCAGAAGATGGGTAAGAGCAGTGTGAAAAACTCACAGGTCCAGACATCAGACCTCTACTGCCAGGCTCCTCATCATATTTGACTCAGAAAAAGCAATCCTGCCAAGGACGCTGAAGCCTCTGGGGAAGGGGCCCAGGGACCACACTTCTGGTGATTCATCACAACGAAAATGCAGGGAGGCTGGCAGGTGACATGGTGGTTAAGGCACTGGACTCCCACATGGCTGATCATAGTTCGAGTCCTGGACCTGGTGGCTTGCTTTCTCACTTTCTCTCTCTTGCTCTCGCTCTGTCCCTCTCTGATTAAATGAAAGAAAGAAAGAAAGAAAGAGAGAGTAAGTCAAAATAAAATAATTCTTTTTTTAAAAAAGAAGAAAATGCAGGGACCAGCAGATGGCATAATGGTTACATCACTGAACTCTCATGTAGTTAACCACAGTTCGAGTCCCGGACCTGGCAGCTTAAAACTCACCCCAGGCATGTGTGTGTAAGTGCCCAAAATCCCAAGAGGAGAATAAAGCAGAAGGGATTGCAGCATGGCCATCCTGTCTGGTGGGTGATTTCTTGTTTTTAAAATGCAAATAGACACAGAGAAGGTGAACAGGAGAGGCCACCCAGTGACATCATGGCACCGAAAGGGGCCAGGACCTCTGCAGGATCTCCACAGGCTGACCAAATGCAACCTCCTGCCTCTACCCCAACACTCCCAGGGGTGGCCAGCCTCAGGCCCAGGAACCCTCATTCCTCAAACCCTCTCTATGCATTCCGGGACCTTTATTCCCTATATCTGCAATATCCTTCCCTTCTGCCTCCTCCAGACTCACCTCTGCAGGCCCAACTTAAACGTCCCCTCCCCACAGCACCTTCCTCATGCCAAGTGTCACCACAAGCAGTACCTCTGAGGCGCTCTGTGCAATGGCTTTATGCTGACTCTGTGCTCGCCCTGGTTGTCTGTGCTGTACTGCAGCTGCAGGGACGCTGCGCCTGCCTCTGCTAAACCACTGAGGGCTCCTGGAGGGAGAGGAGACCCTCCTGGTACCATCTCCTGCTGGGCGTAGGGTCCCACGTAGTGGGCACTCTGAAAACATGCATGGCTGATGGACCACCAACATGTGCACAGGCCCCTGGAGAACTCGAGTAAAAGAAGTTGCTCTGCTGTGGCCCTGGAGCAGGGATGACATGAGGGGCTGGGCCTAGCTACACTGTGAAGAGGACCACCTGCAAGGTAAGACTGGAGCCACCCACCCCATTATCCCTTCATGGGACCTGCAAACACATCACACAGATAGCCACCACCGTACCGGGTATTCTCAGCAGAGAATGCCTTTTCGGCTTTTAAATTTTTGTTTTGTTTTGTTTATAAGTCAGAGGGCATGTGTGCTTGCCAGAAAGATGGAGAGGCAGAGACAGAGATAGAGGGGGGAGGGAGAAAGTACCCACCCATGAGGGATGGTCACGCTGCAATCCCTTCCCCTCCATTCCTCTATCCTGTTGGGATTTGGGGCACACATGCACATGCGCCCAGTGTGTTTTTCAAGCTGCCATGGCTGGGAATTAAACCATGGTCAGCCATGTGGGATCTGGCTCCCTTAACCACTAGGTGACGGGCCAACCTGGAACGCCTTTTCAATAAAAAACAAACATCTTGGGACCAGCAGTTGGCGTAATGGCTATGTCACTGGTCTCCCATGTAGTTGACCACAGTTCAAGTCCTAGACCCAGTGGATTAAATTCACGCCGGGCGCATTTGCGTTCATGTCCAAGATCCCAAGGGGAGAATGGAGGAGAAGGGATTGCAGCGTGGCCATCCCTCTGGGGGGTGATTTCTCACTTTCTATCTCTGTCTCTATTTCTGGCAAGCATACGCACCCTACAGCAAAAACCTCTCAAAAAAAAAAAAAAAAAGAAAGAAAAAAAAACATCGCAAAGTACCAGAACCAAGCAGCAGAGGAACACAGCCGCTCTCCTGGAGTGGGGAGAGCAGGACAAAGGAGGCCTCAGGCTTCTGCTGCAGGGCCTGGCTGTCTGCTCACTCTCCTTCCCACCACCTCGCTCCCATCATGGCCCTGCTGCAGTTTCCTCAAAGGGACTCTGCAAAAACGGCCATGTCTGCTGCAGAGCAGACAACGGGGTTGAAGACAGGGTTCTTAGGTACAAGGGCAAGGACTCACCTGCCTCTGGCCCAAGTTCCCTGAGCACATGACGGCACTGTACTGACACCTACCAGGACCCAGGAGGCCGTCCCGTGGAGACCAGGGCCCTCCCAGCCCTGGGGAGTGGGTGTCGAGCGGAACGTGGGGCTTGTCCCCAAACAAGCGAATCTTCCGTCTCCCCTCAGTAACGGAGAGTGCCTTTCCCAGTAAACCGAGAGCACAGCATGAAGAGGCGGGCCACTCGCCGGCCACCTCGCCAGACGTCCTCAGCAGAGACCCAGAACCCACCACTGCCACACCTCCAGGCACTTCTGTCTCCACACCCAGTCATGGAACCCGAGCGAGCCAGGGGCCTGGCACCCCATGCAGTGAAGGCCTGCTTACCAGCCCCTCAGTGTCCTCCGTCGTCCTCTGGAAATGTGCAGCAAGGACCATGAAGTCCCTTATCTGCTTGTGACATTCAGGACACTTGATTCCGTACCGGATAAGCCTCACGGGGTCTGGGTAGAGCGGCAAGGCTGGAGGTGGGGGGCTGGCGCTGCCCGAGGACAG
>NW_006159855.1:2513369-2548477 GCF_000334495.1 Tupaia belangeri chinensis | reverse complement strand
GAACATTTGGTCTGCAGAGATGGGCTTCACAAGCAGCTGGGAGCACTGCATGACGAGGCCCTTGCTCTTATGGTCGCGGGCGTGCCGGAGCAGGCTGCACTTGTTGAAGAAGAGCAGCGTCTTGGAGCACAGCGTGCACAGCACCTCGATGTGGACGCTCCGCCGGCCGTAGTGCTGGCTCAGGCTCTTCTCTAAGGCAAAGGCGTCCCCACACTCCAGGCAGCAGTACCCACTGGCCGGCACGTGGATCCTGCTGTCCGCAGGCGGGCTGAGATTTGGCGCGTAGAGGGGCACGGGGTTGGAGCTGTGGAGGACCTTGTTGAAGACCTCCACGATCAGTGGGGCAGCCTTTTTCACCTGGTGGACCAGGGGCACCGACATCTGCGTAGGCTGCGGCTGGCTCCGCCTCTGCGCCGAGGACTTGGCGGTAACCGACGCGGCGACGCTGTGGGGGACCAGGTTCAGGTTGGCCAGGTGCACGGCTTTGGGCAGGAGGTTGGCAGGGGCCAGGGCGGACACCTGCAGTGTGGAGCTCTGTGGCTGCTTGGCCGTCTGTGAGCCGAGGGTGGCCCCCTTGAGGACCCGGGGCCCAGAGCTGGAGCAGGGAGATGAGGAGTCACTGGCCTTGGTTGCGCACTCGTCCCCTCTCCTGTCCCCCTGGGGGCTCCCTGAATGTGCGCCCAGCTCAGGAAAGTGCTCTTCCGTGGGCACAGCCGTGACCTCGTCCCCTGGCACCTCGGTTGGGGCCTCGGTGGTGGCGCTCCCTAGAGGTGACCCGACAGGGGACTTACTTGGATCGTCCGGGTCTGGCAGGATCCTTGTGACGGTCCGTTTGATTTCTCCTGATGACGTCTTGATGGTTTTGATCCTGACTTTGGGAATGGCTGGCGGGGAGCTGGCGGCCACAGAGGGGGAGCCCTTGCTGCTGCTGTCACTGCAGACGCTCCGAGGGCTGTCTGATGGCTTCATACTTTTCCTGGCGGCCTCCAGAGGGCTCCGGGGGCTCTTTGGTGACTTGGGCATTTTGGGGCTGCCTTTAGAACCCTCTTTCGTGGGCCCTGAGGGATCCTTTGTGTGGCCCAGTGGGTCCTCCTTGGAGACACTGGCCACTCGTTTGGCCTGCAGGGCCACCAAGGCTGCAACACAAGAGGACAGCTTAGAATGAGCGGGCTTCAGACGCTGGCGAGGGGGCACGGACGAACGGGCACCGAGCGCAGGGGCTAGCCCCTTGGGCTCTCCAACACTGTTGCTAGGGTGACTGTTGAACTCCAAGGCTTCCCCGAAGAACCGATGGGCATCCAGCTCCTTGTGAGTTTCCCCTGCCTTCTGCCCACTTCTCTCGCGTTCCTGCTGGCTCCCCAAGGGCAGTGGTTCTGGCTTGGGCTCCTTCTTACAAAGGTGATCAAACATATGCAGCTCTGGGACCGGAAACTTGGCCAGAGCCTCCAGGACTGGGCCCCCAACAGGCCCACACCCGGACGGGGGTGGGAAGTAACTGTCAGAGTGCTTGGGCTTTATCCCAAACCCGTTATCTTTGATGGGATCGTCAGGTTCTGGGCTGGAGATGGGACTGAACTGGTTGAAGGTGGGTAATGGCTCTGACTTGGGAGGTTCCAGTTTGCCTGAGAAACTCCGGGCACTGTCTCCGTTCATGAACGTGGAGTCAAACTTCCCACAGTTGTGGGGATCTCCAGGCAGGTCCGAGCCCCGGAATCCATTGTGAAGGAGGCTGGGAGCAATGTGGTCTTTCTCTGCTTCAAACGACTCCTGGCGGCTGGTGTTCTTGACAATGACGCTCACAGCCGGCACATCTGGGGCGGATCCCGAGTGAGACAAGGACACGCTCTCATCTATGCACATGCCTGGAGGTTTGAGGGAACTCTCGTTCTCCTCACTGGGCGTCTGGATGGCCTCCTTGGCATCGAGGCTGGTGGGGTCTGGGATGTCGAAGGCAGCCAGAAGATCATCGAAATCTGGGGTCTTCATATCCCCCATGGCTGGATGCTGGTGCTGGCTGTAACAGAGACAGAACAGAATGAGTGACCAACAGGGGCCTGCTGGACCCCATCCCACATCGTCTTCCTGGCACGCTCACCACACTAACACACACGCACAGCTGGTACGCTACACAGAATCCCACGAACCATGACAGGAAGCTGCACGTCCAAAGATTTCTCCAATGCTAGAGAAGTGTGGGGGTGGCTAGAAATATACATGTAGCAACAAGCCTGCCTGGCAGGGCTTAAACCTCAATACCTGGGAATTCCTGGCTGACTGCACAGCCCAGAAGAGGATACACTCATACCACACTTGCTCAGTTTCTCAAGGAACATCATCGCTCCATGACCATGTGCACTTGCAAAAAAGCCAATTGCTCAGGCAAAAAAAAAAAAAAAAGGAGAAAAAAATAAAAAAAACTGTTCCGCACATTTTCCTTCAGAAAAGTCCTGATTCAACATAAGTCTTGACTATAACTTCCTTTGCTAACTTACTCTCAGTGATTCATCACTAACTTTATATACCTGTGACTTTTCTTGTGGCCCAAATTCAATCAAATCCACAATTATTTGCTATTTCCAGTATTTGGGCTAACTTGTGATAACCTCTCGAAAGCTATATCATTTGCTGGGTATTTTTTCCTATGTTCCATATACATAGTTGATTCTTTGATTTTCATCCTTAAGGTATTACTATTAGTTGGAGAATGAACAGTTAAACCTGAGGAATGGGGCGACTCTCAAGGTACCACATAGTTACCAAATGGGTCAGGTGACAATTTTAGGAAAGCCTAAATTCTATTTGAACTTAATGCCCAAAAAGCAGAGTAACTAATTCTGTTTTAACCTAATGTCCCTGCTTCCTTCATGATCTGGGGAAGAAGAGCTACAAAACTATTACAACAGAGGAACCTACAACCCTAGAAAGAGGCTTTCCATTAGAAAATCACTCCAACACTCACACTAGGTGAAACAGGGCATTGGCTGGCTCAAATCTACTCGAGGGAGGAAAAAATAAATAAATAAATAAACCTCACCAACTCCCTTGTTCAGCCCTTAAATGCTGTATCTGCTTCAGCAGCTCAAGGCCTTCCTGGTTACGTATTTCATACACCAGGACTATGTAAAAACCTTCCAGGATGCAAGCAGACTTTTTCAGTAGACAATTGGCCAGCTGCACAGAACCAGTAAGGCTACCAAACGTTTGGGTCCCGAAATCCCACTTCCAGAAATTTACCCTAAGAATAAAAATTCCTGAAATCTATTTGCTGAACTGTATGCTACAGCATTATTAAAACACCACAAAAGAAGGACAGATAGACAAAAATCATCTCAATGTCAGGCTGGTCCTATGGCACAGGGTCAAGCACTGCATAGAAGAAGCCAGATCACACACCTGAGATTCAAATTCCAACCCATCAGCTTCACACCAGGGTCATTCAAGCATGCCCAAATCCTGGTAAGATAGAGACTTGGAGGAAAGAGGATTGTGGCATGGATTGTGGCATGACCAGACCTGTTGAAGGGTGCTTTTCCTCTCCAAATCTCTCTCACTCTCATCTACCATGAATTTTAAAAAAGAATCTAAATGTCCTAAACAGGAAATGGTTAACTACCTGATGGGTTATTATTTAGTCATTAAAAATACTAATTATGGGAGCGGGCAGATGACATCATAGTTAAAGAACTGGATTCCCTTATGGCCAACCATGGTTTGAATCCTGGACCTAGCAGCTTGCTTTCTCACTCTCTCTCTCTCTCTTTCTCTGGTGAGTACATATGCCCTATAGCAAATTTATAAAAAATAATAATAATAATAATAGATGAAATTAAATAAATAATTCTTTTAAAAAATTGTAATTAAGTTAGGACTAGCATATGGCATAATGTTTACAATGCTGGACTCCCACATAGTCAATCACAGTTTGAATCTCAGACCTGATGGCTTAAAACTTATACTAGGCGCATGTCCATGTGTGCCCAAAATCATGAGAGAAGAATAGAGGAGAGTGGACTGCAGTATGGTCATCCTCCCTGGGGGGTGAGTTCTCATTTTCTGTCTCTGTTTCTCCAGCAAGCACACGTACTCTAATGAAAAAAAAATCCCTCTTAAAAAAGTCATAACTATGAAATCTTAATAACATGGAATATTATTTATAATATTAAGTTTTTCTAATTATTTTATTTAGCTTTATTTGTTTATTTTAACTTGACCAGAGAGGGACAGAGTGAGAGAGAGGGAAAGTGAGAAAGCAAGCCACCAACTCTGGGACTTGAGCTGTGGTCAGCCATGTGGGAGTCCAGCATCCTTAACCACCACTCCACCTGCCAGCCCCCTAGAGTATTAAGAAAAGACTAATACAAAAGTGCTATCAGACTATGATTATAATGATGTAAAATTAAATATGCATTTGAACCAAAATTTAAAAACAAGAAAGAAAAAGAATAAAGTAGAGTGGTGGATTACCAGAGGCTTTTTTTCCTTCTTTTTAAGAATTATTTTAAAATTTTATTTATTTTATTAAGAGAGAAAGATAGAAAGCAAGCCACCAGGTCTGGGTCTCAAACCATGGTTGGCCATGTGGGAGTCCAGAGCCTTCACCACACCACCTGCGGCTCCATGAATAGAACTTTTATGCTAGTCTTGTTCTTTATAGTTTCTCCTTTGTTTTTCTAACAGGGTACATTTTGATCAACTTTTATTTGCTACTAATAAAAAATGTAATACTCACTTTAGAGCAAGGTTCAAGAAAATAGAAACAGAGGTACACAGTGAGTGAATCTCTTATTTACTATTAACCAGGCCTTAACCATCACGCCACCCTCTGGCCCCGCCAGCAACTTATTTTTTCAAAACTTTTTTGGGGGGCCTGACAGATTGCTTTTCCAATGTTTAAAAATGAAAGTTAAAAAGAAGGAGGAAAAACAAACTCAGAACCAGAGTTTGTCTGGAGGAGCAGGTGGCGTGGCAGAAGTGTGTCTCTTACCCCCACTCCCATGGGATCAGCAGGTCTACAGGTTTGGTTTCTCTCCCCCCTTCCTACTCCCTGCCTGCCTAAGAGTTCTCACAGAAAATGAAAATACACCCTCTCCCACTGGGAAGAAAACTAATGATGGTAGGTAATAATTAACTGAAATACCAATTATCTGAACATGGGTTGGCAGAAAACCTCCCTGAAATGAGATGTGAAGCTTCTGGACATGAACAAATAACGGTCCTCTGGACTAGGAAGTGCCAGAGCCCAGAAACAAGGAGACCGTCCTGGAGATCACTGGAAGCCCAGGGTATCCCGATACCAAGTGAATTACTGTGCAGGGAAATCAGATTTGTGAGGGAATACTTGCACAATATTTGCTTTACAAGTGTATTCCTCTTTCGCTTTCTTTTAAATGACGGGGAGGGGGGAGATTAAGGGAGACGGTCAGAAAAGATTTGTCCTTTTAAGAAGTTGGGAAAACATGTAGGAGAAGAGGGGAAGTCGTCGGTGTGTGCCAAGATTAGCCGCAAGCCTGCTAGTGTCTAACACGAAGTCATGGGCTTGGCCCAGAGATCTTACAGCAGGATAAAGCCATGTTTTACTAACAGACATCTCAGGAATTGGCAGAGGATGGTCAGGGATAAAGTAAAGTGCCCTCTGCTAGAAATCTGGAGGGATAAATGGTGTGCAGCTCAATATCAACAGCAAGGGACCAGCAGTTAGCGTAACGGCTATGTTGCTGGACTCCCATGTAGTCAACCGCAGTTTGCGTCCCAGAGCCGGTGGCTTAAAACTCACACCGGGTGCGTGTGCGTGCGTGCCCAAGATCCCGAGAGGAGAATGGAGGAGAAGGGATTGCGGCGTGGCCATCCCCCTGGGGGGCGATTTCTCATTTTCTGTCTCTCTGTCTCTCTCTGTTTGGCGAGTGCACGCGCCCTATAGCAAAAGCCTCTCAAAATATATGTGTGTGTGTGTGTGTGTGTAGATATTTATATATGTATATATGTATGTATGTGTATATATATATATATATATATCAGCAGCAAAAAGACATTTGTAAGGATCCTGAACACCAAAGCTAAAGCCTTTAAAAGACCACATCGTGACCAGTTGTTGGTGTAATGGCTATGTCACTTGGCTCCCACGTAGTCGACCACAGATCAAGTCCCGGACTCGGTGGCTTAAACTCATGTCAGGTACATGTGCGTGTGTGCCCAAGATCCCAAGAGGAGAATGGAAGCTAAGGGACTGCAGCATGGCAATCCCCCCTGGGGGGTGATTTCTCGCTTTCTGTCTCTCTATTTCTCTCTGTCTTTCTCTGTCTTTCTGGCGAGCACACACCATATGCCCTTAGGCAAAAACCTTTTAAAAAAAAACACACACACACACACACACCATAAAATTACTATACGATCCAGTAATTCTCTCACAAACAAAAAGATTACATCCTATTTTCTATTTAGCCCTGGAAAAGAAAACCAAAACCAGCAGCAATCGATAACAGTAAATAAGAGACTCACTCACTGTGTACCTCGGAGTTTCTACTTCCTTGAACCTTGCTCTAAAGTGAGTATTACATTATTTATGAGTAGCAAATAAAAGTTGATCAAAATGTACCCAGTTAGAAAAACAAAAGACAAGACTACCATAAAAGTTCCATTCCTGGGGCCAGCAGGTGGTGTGGTGCTGGACTCACACATGGCCGACTGTGGTTTGAGTCCTGGATCGGGTGGCTTGTTTTCTCGCTGTCTCTCACTCTTCCTCTCTCTCTCTCGCTGTCTCTCTCTGGTGAGCACATATGCCCTATGATAAATTTTTTTAAAAACAATAATTTTAAGTAAATAAACTTTAAAAAATAGTTCTATTCATCAAAACCTAACAGCATAAGGTTAAAAGGTACATAACAAACCAAAAGGAATATTCACAAAATATAGTCATTATCATTAATATTTTAATTAATGTATAAAATCCTATCGATTTAATAAGTGAACAATAAGCAACCCATTGGAAAAATGACTCAAAGTGATGATAAGCAGAGAATTAAAACACACACAGACACACACATACACACACACATACAAAGGAACAATTAATCTATTGGGTCATCAGAAAAGTCATGCTGTATTTTTGTTTTTCTAAACAAAATGCATTATGAGCGATTTTTGCTATAGGGCACATACACTCACCGGACATATATATATAGAGAGAGAGAGAAAGAGAAAGTGAGAAATCACCCTTCAGGGGAGATAGCCACACTGCAATCTCTTTCCGTTCTCCTCTCGGGATTTTGGGCATGCCTTCAGGTCCAGGACTCAAACTATGGTCAGCCATGTGGAAGTCCAGTGGCCATTAACCATTATGCCATTCGCTGGTCCCGCCATTTTTGGATTCTTAATTGATCAAGGTTTTCAAAAAGTAATAATTTCTGGTGTTGGTAGAAATGTGGCAAAATAAGCATGCCTGGAGTAGTCTAAATTGATAAAAATCTATTTAAAGAGCGATTAAGCAACGCATACTGAAAGTCTAGTAATTCTACTTATAAAAATTTATCCTATGGAAATAAGAATGCATGTGATGAGGATAATCATTATGGAATCACTTATAACAAAATTATTTGAAACAAAAAAATGAGACACAACCTAAAGATCTAAAATAGAAAAACTGGTTCATTGGATTATAATACATTAGTACAATTAAATACTATCATTCTAAGTTACCGTACAGATCAGTTATTTAAAGCTACGAGAAATGCTTATAATATAAAGTGTGTGGGGGGGGAAGATAATGAAGTATATATTCAGTATAATCTCTATTTAAAATAAAATTTTAAAAACATATAGTTTTGGGGACAGCAGATGGCATAATGGTTACATCACTGAACTCCCATGTAGCTGGCCATGGTTTGGGTCCTGGACCGGGCAGCTTAAACTCATGCAGGGTATGTGTATGTGTGTGTGTGTGTGTGTGTGTGTGTGTGTGTGTGTGTGCTCAAAATCCTGAGAAGGAAATGGAGAAGGGATTGCAGTGTGGCCATCCACCCTGGGGGGTGATTTCTTACTTTCTGTCTCTCTGTCTCTCCAGTGAGTACACATGCCCTACAGCAAAAATATCTCTCTTAAAAAAAAAATAGATTTGGGACATGCAGGTGGCATGGTGATTAGGACACTGGACTCCCATATGGCCGCCTACAGGTCAAGTTATCAACTTGGTAGCCTGCTTTCTCACTTTCCCTCTCTCTGTCTCTGGGTCAAATTAAAAAATAATAATAAATAAAATTAAGTAATTCTTTAAATCTATAAATCTATATCTATATCTATAGTTTTATGAAAGAGGTTAGAAAACTACAAAATGTTAAAAGTATCTCAGCAAATAATAAAATTATTCTTTCTTTTATTTTCATTTTCAAATTACATATTAACTTCTTCATTTCAAGTTGTATTGCTGATGTCACTTTTCTTTTTTTTTTTTTTTTTAGTTTTGCTATCCAGTATGTACACTTGCTGAAGAGAGAGAGGAAAAGTGTGAAATCACTTGCCAAGAGGGATGGCCATGCTACCATCCCTTCTCCTTTCTTTTCTTGAGATTTTGAACACATCTGCACATGCACCTGGCAGGATTTTCAAGCCTTCCTGTCTAGAACTCAGAACTGCACAGTTGGCCACGTTGAATCCAGTGCCTTAACTTGATGCCACCTGCAGGGCCTAAATTTTATTTTAATACACACAAAGGGGAAAAAAAAAAGAACTAGGCAGATAAAAAATTTTTTAGAAGGACCAGCAGTTAGCATAATGGCTATGTCGCTGGACTCCCATGTAGTCGACCGTGGTATGCGTCCCAGACCCGGTGGCTTAAAACTCATGCCGGGCGCGTGTGCGTGCGTCTCCAAGATCCTGAGAGGAGAACAGAGGGGACTGCAGCGTGGCCATCCGCCCTGGGGGGTGATTTCTCACTTTCTGTATCTCTGTCTCTCTCTGTCTTTAGAGTCCTTACACAGGACTCTAAAAATCATTATTATAAAATGTGTGAAGCCCATCTTGCATGACTCAGCAAGGGATACTAGCTACAGTAACTTAATCGAAATAAAAGACATATGCAAAATTAAAAACTTCAGCAAGCACAATGTCCGTGACCTATTGAGAGCAGCAAGCCAGAGCTGGGAAGAGCACACCACAGGCAGCTGCCTACTTTGCTTGGGGCCAGCTACTCAGGGTCCAGAGCCATGTCTCCAGACACTGGCCCAGGAACCACGGCCTAGCCTGAAGCATGTAAACAAGCCAGATCCAGGTCTGGGGAGCTCACCAGCGGGTCGAGAGCAGCCCAGGCCGTGGGTGAGGCTGGATTGTGGGTTCTCTGTGGCCTGGTTGAGACCACATTTCCCTCAGAGGTGAAGCACGGGAACTGTACAACAGTGTGTGCATGAACTCCTTGGAGGTACAGAACAGCTCCAAGGCTGGTAGATGGGCATCACACCCTCTCTTGGGATAAGTTTCTACTCCAGGGAAGATTCAGAAACGTTAAAAAAACAAAAAGAAGTGAAAATACATCTCTATTACAGTGTCTATAATTAGTAGTTTGCCCAAGAAACATTACCACACACTAAAGTAAGGGCTCATCAGGCCAAATCAGCCTGTTAGAATTCTTTGAAACACGCATTATGGGAAGCCTGGGTTTGATTCAAGCCCCACCTGTGGTCCTTGTGACTGGGACAGTGGCACACCACCTGTGGTCCTTGTGACTGGGAGACCTGAACAGGATGACTGCAATAGGAGATCCTGTCAAAATCTCACTCTCAGGACAGCAGGTGGAGTGGTGGTTAAGGTGCTAAACTTCCATGTGGCCTACTGCAATTCGATTCCCAGACACGGTGGCTTGAAACTCAGCCTGGATGCATGTGTGTGCATGCCCCGATTCCAAGGAAGAGAATGGAGAAGAAGCGATGGCGCTGTGACCATCCCTCCTGGGGGGTGGATTTCTCACTTTCTCTCTGTCTCCGGCGAGCACACATCCCCTATGACAAAAATCTCTCTAAAAAAATAAAACAAAACCAAACAAAACCTCACTCCCCCTTTCTTCCAACTATCTTCCTTCACTGTGCTCTTTCTCTTCCACTAAAAACAAAAGAAAAAAAAAGCTGTGGGACCAGCAGATGGTATAATGGTTACATCGCTGGACTCCCACATAGTCAGCTACAGTTTAAGTCCCAAACCGTGCAGCTTAAACCTCATGCCAGGTGCATGTGTGTGTGTACCCAAAATCTCAAGGAGGATGCAGAAGAAAGCACTGCAGTATGGTCATTCCCCCAAGGCATGATTTCTTGGTTTCTATTTCTCTGTCTCTCTCTGTCCAGTGAGCACACATACCCTATGGCAAAAAACTCTCCAAAAAAAAAAAGTATGAGATATTATGACAGAACGAGTAGGAAGAATTTCTACAGACTTGTTGTTAGTTTTGATTATCAGAGGGCATGCATGCGAGAGAGAGAGAGAGAGAGACAAAGCATCAGGGTGTGGTCACACCACAGTCCTTTCTCTTCCATTCCTCTTCCCTCTCCGTTTTTGGACATGCACACACATGTCCAGTGTGTTTTTCAAACCCCCAGGTCTGGTACTTGAACTGCGCAGTTGGTCATGCGGGATCCAGCCATCTTAACTACCACCAGCTCTATTTTAAATATATTTATATATATTATTATTTCTTACTTTCATAAACAAGAGAGACACACAGAGAGAGAGAAAGAGAGATAGAGACAGGCACTCCCAACAAGGTCTTCACACCACCATCCATCCCTAGTTTCAACCAGCCCCAGATCATGTGTACACAGGCACCTGGTGTGTGCAGAGGGTCTCCAACACAAACCCCCAACCTCCCCACGAGGGTCAGCCTTGCAGAGGACTGGGTACCACTGCACCACTGTCAGCCCCTCAACTGTTTTAGAAAAAGGAGCATCCAAGGGAACAACAGAGAAAGTAAGTCAAGTCATGCAATGCCAAGAGAAAGGGAATGTGGGGGGAGAGGAAGGGCAAGAGAGAGGCTGAGGGAAGGAGAGAGTCTGAGAGAGAGTGACAGAGAGAGGGGAGGGAAGAGAAGAGGAAGGGGGAAAAGGATGGGCAAGGGGAGGGAAAGGGAGAGGAGGGCGAGGAGCAGAAGCTGCCACCAGAGCAGACCCTTGAGTTGGCTGCCAGGTAGGGGACTTCTTTCAGAATAGGAATGGCACCTAGACAAGGGGGAACGACAGACGGGCAAGCAAGCTCCAGAGTAAGCCACTGCTCCCACGACCCACAGGAGTTTCAGCCGGAACTCCGGCAGGAACACCAATCAGAGGGGCACCGGTCCGGGTAACAGTGTAGAGAGCTCAGTGCAACTCCAGGTGGATCAAAAGAAAAAGAGAAAAAAGTTCCACATTCCTGGACCCAGAACGAGGGCCCAGACTGGGAATGACAGAGCTGAAAACATACAGACTTGTGAGCCGCAGGGGCCCACAACTGCACTCTTGAGCTGTCGCTAACCACCTGTGGGAGACCTTGGGCTGGGCTTCGTTCAATATGCAAAATTAAACTAGTTTTAAAGGCTGGAGTCCTTGAACAGGCCAGGCGGCACAGTTGGACAAATTAATCTAGAACTAACAGGCTTCCACATAAAAATTAGGGGCCAGCAGGTGGCGTGGTTGTTATGGGCACTGGACTGCCACATGGCTGACCACAGTTTGAGTCCTGGACATGGCAGTCTGCTTTCTTGCTTCCTGTCTCTCGTTCACTCTCACTCTGTCCCTCTCTGATCAAATTAAAAGAATAAAGTAAAACAATTCTTTAAAAAATTTCAACTCCTCAGGTGGACAAGTGTCTTCCTGACCACAGACATATCACTGCCTTCCTGAAAACACATCTGCAGCCTATTTATAGGACTCGGGATCCCCAGTCAATGATGTTCTGAACTGATGAGCAGCCAACGCTTCATTCCATGAGATAGCTGTTTTCAAACCATAGCAAAACAGGACCCAAATAAATTCCCAGCGATTCGCACGAAAACAGCTGCCCTGGTGGACACAGGCAAAACGCCATCTCTCACTTGTCTTTCCTCCCCTGGTTCTGCCCCTAGAACACACACTTTGCCGGAATGGCTGCTGCGAAGCACATGGCTGGTCACAGACTCGTCTCTACTTAAAACTCCCATCACCTTTAAAATGGAGCACAGGGGCCAGCAAGTAGAATGGTGGTTAAGGCGCTGGACTCCCACATGGCCAACTGAGGTTCAAGCCCTGGACCTGGCAGCTTGGTTTCTCACTTTCCCTCTCTCTCTGTCTCTCTCTGGTCAAATTTAAAAATTTACAAAAATAATAGTCATAAATAAAATTAAATAAAACAATTCTTTACAAAAAAAAAAAAAAAAAGAATGGAGCACAGATGTGTCAGCCTTGCAAGGAGAAGCCATTCCAATTGGACTCTATCTCCCTCTCCTGCCATGTCCCAGGGTACTTTTCATTCTAACCACAGTGGTGGTTCTCAGGCTTTCTCTCGTCTCTGTCAGGACCTGAGCTATTCCCCATGACTACAGAAAGACCGATCTGCCCTGAGCGCCTCCCAGAGCCAAAGCATGAATGCTGCTCCTTGCCCTGCTCCACCCTGCCCACTGTCCCCTTTCTGGGACCCCTTTCTTCTGGGGAGCACTTCCAACAGCATACCGGCAGCACAGGTTTTCTCGCCCATCCTCCCGTCCATCTGGGAGCCTTTCCAAAGTTGGGGTCACGTATGTCACCTCTATTTTCAGGGTATAACACATCTGGCTCCCAACAGCAGGTGAGCTGCCACTGTGCCCACGGCCCCAGAACCATTCCTTCATCTGCAAAATGCTGGCTGACACCCTGCCACTGCCTACCCTGCCCCAGGGGCCCTTCACCAGAGGCGGCTTCTCCTCCCTCCTCTCCAGGCCTTTTCTACTCCAACCAAAAAGCCCACAACCTAAGAGCAGAATTAGATTACAAGCATTCTAACTAGACTCACAGATTGTCTGAGCTGAAAGGGACCTCAGAATTACCTGGTCCAGTGGTCTCCAAATGCCCGTCTGCGGACTGCTGCTGGACCGACTGCAAAAGAGTAACATGGGAACAGCGACTTTAGAGATGGATGCCCAGCACCAGCCAGGGAGGCTGAGCAATAGGTCTGGGACAGGGAATGCACCTCTGCCTTTTTTCAGCCTTCCCAAGTGAATCCAGTGCACTAGTTTACAGCAAGTTCTTTCTTTTCTTTTCTCTTCTCTATTGCTAGAAGATTTGTGAGCAACAACCAACAACCCAGGACAGCAACAGATCCAACACCACGTATCCACACGTGAGCCCACTGTATATGTTCCCGGAGACCCAGAGGAGCATTCCCTATGTGCTTTCCTACATCAGGCAAGATGGAATATTAAGAGCCCTTACCCTTTAAAGACGTTTACAGGGGCCAGCAGGTAGTGTGGTGGTTAAAGGCACTGGACTCCCACATGGCTGTCCGTGGTTCGAGTCCGGGACCTGGCAGCTTGCTTCCTCACTTTCCCTTTCTCTCTCTGATTTTCTCTGGTCCAATTGAAAAATAATAACAAATAAAATTAAATGAACAAATAAATAATTCCTTTTAAAAAAATGTTTACAGATAAAGTGTGATGTGTGAGATTCGTCTCACGATTGCACTGGGCAAGACGAGAGCAAGAAACGAGACTGGCCATGAGTTGACAACTGCTGAATCTGAGTGAGGAGGACAGGGAGGTTTATCATACCATCCTGTCTACATTTGCACATTTCGGCCCAATAGAGACCCAGCTCTTGGCTAGTGTACTCCACAGGTCCAACTATCATAGATAACCACCAAGGACACACCCTTTATGGTGACTATTATTGAAACCAAAAACATGCTGGTGAGGATGTAGAGAAATTGGAATCTCTGGTAGGAATGTAAAATGGTAGAATGGAAAAACAGTATGGCCATTCCTTAAAAATATTAAATATAAAGGGCCAGAAGGTTGCGTAGAGGTTAAGGCACTAGCTCCCACGTGGCCAGCTGTGGGAGGTTAAGGCCCTGGATTCCACATGGCCCACTGGACCCAGCGGCCTGAAAAGCACAGTGAGTGCATGTGCATATATGCCCAAAATCCTGACAGGAGACTGGAGGAGAGGAGACTGCAGCATGGCCATCCTCCCTGTAGGGTAATTTCTCACTTTCTCTCTCTCTCTCTCTCTCTTTCTCTCTGTCTCTGGTGAGTGCACACACTTTATAGCAAAAACTACATTTTAAAAAATTAAACATAAGGGACCAGCAGTTAGTATAATGGCTATGTCACTGAACTCCCACGGAGCCGATCACGGTTTGAGTCCCAGACCCAGTGGCTAAAATCTCACGCCGGGCGCGTGTGAGTGAGTGCCCAATATCCCAAGAGGAGAATGTAGAAGGGATTGCCATCCCCCCCGGGGAGGTGATTTCTTGCTTTCTATCTCTCTGACTCTCTCTGACGGTCTGGCAAGTGCACGCGCCCTATAGCAAAAACCTCTCAAAAATAAATAAATTAATAAACATAAGGGACCAGCAGTTAGTGTAACGGCTATGTTGCTGGACTCCCATGTAGTCGTCCATGGTCCAAGTCTGGGACCCAGTAGCTTAAACTCACAGTGAGTGTGTGTGCGTGTGCATGTGTGCCCAAGATCCCGAGAGGAGAAAGGAAGAGAAGGGATTGTGGTGTGGCCATCCCCCCTGGGGAGTGATTTCTTGCTTTCTGTCTCTCTCTGTCTTTCTGGCGAGCACATTACTATATGATCCAGCAATTCTGCTTCTGAGTACATACCTAGAGAATAAAAAGCAGGGTCTTGATATACTTGCACACCCATGTTATAGCACCATTATTCACAACACTCAAGTGGAGAAGCAATCTGAGTATCCATCAGTGGCTGAATGTATAAATAAAATGTGGTATATCCGTAAAATAGAATATTGTTCAGCCTTAAAAAGGAAAGAAATTTTGACACAATAGAACATACATGAACCATGAGGTCATTATGCTAAGTGAAAAAAATCAGCTACAAAATGACAAAATTTGTGGGGTTTTTTTGTTTTCTTTTTAAAGAATTATTTTTATTTAACTTTATTTTTTATTATATCATTATTATTTTTCAGTTTGATCAGAGAGAGACAGAGAGAGAGAGAGAGGAAGTGAGAAAGCAAGCCACCAGGTCCGAGACTTGAACCGTGGTTGGCCAAGTGGGAGTCCAGCGCCTTTAACCACCACGCCACTTGCCGGCCCCACAAATGATAAAATTTGAATGACTCCACTTACACGAGATCCCTAGAGTAGGAAAGTTTATAGGTCCAGACGATAGGATGGTAGTTGCCAAGAGGTGAAAGGAGATTAGGGAGTTACTGTTTAATGAGTGGTTTCTGTCGGGGTAATGTAAGCTTCTGGAGATGAATACTGTGATGGTTACACAACTGCATGTATTATACTTACTGGTACTGAACTGCACAGTTAAAAACAATAAATTTGGGGCTAGCCCTGTAGCATAGTGGTTAAGGGAGCTGGATCCTACATGGCTGACCACAATTCCAATCCTAACATCAGTGGCTTGAAAAACACAGCAGGCACGTGTACATGCATACCCAGAATCCTGATGGGAAGAGGAAATGGAGGCATAGGGATTTGTCATTTTGTGGGGGCAGGGTTCTCACTCTCTCTTTCTGGTGAGTTTATGTACCTTCCAGCAATTAAGAAAAAAAAAATTTTTTAATGGTAAATTTTGTCATATGTATCTTACCACTAAAACAAAACAACAAACCCCAAGGAACAGAAGAAAAAGAAAGAAAAATCATATGTGTCCAAACTCTTGGCTCTTCTAGCCAGCTCAGGTTAGCCTAGACACCATACCTCAGCGACTTCTCGAAACAAGGGTGTGGCGAGCACTGCTGCGGGGGAGAGTTGCAGAGAAAGGGAAAGCGTCAGCCTCGGCACATGGTCTAGTGTCCAAACATCACCTAAGGGAAGACCAAGACAGAAGGATTTTTAACTGGATCTGAAGGTAAGTGTAAAGAAAGATACCTTTTGGAACTAATCATAAAAATCCAAGCATAGGTAAGACCCTGAGAAACATCTCCAAACATAAATTCATAGCCCCCCCCAAATGTGGTCAGAGACAAAACTTTTCCCAACCACAAACCTGCTCTCCCTTCCCCTGTCATACTCTCATCGTTCAGAACACAGACTCTACTGGGTTACAAACCCAAAGGAAAGGACAAAGGAAGGAAGGAAGGAAGGAAGGAAAGAAGGAAGGAAGGCAGGCAGGCAGGCAGGCAGTCCAGAAGAAGAAGAAAATGAAACAAGACAAAAACAATAAAAGGAAAAAAAGGGGGGAGGGGACACTTTAAAAAGGGAAAAAATAGAGGGCATGGTGGTTAAGGCACTGGACTCCCACAAGGCCAACCACAACCCCAGACCCAGTGGCTTAAAAATCACGGCAGGTATGTATATGTGAGTGCCCAAAATCTGGAGAAGAGAATGGAGGAGAAGGGATTCTGGCATGGCCATTGCCCTTGCACAGTAAGTTTTTACTTTCCTTCCCTGTCACTCTCCGGCAAGCATGTGCATCCCTATGGCAAAAACTTGGGGTGGGGTGGGGGATAAATAAATTTAAAACAAGACAGAAATAAGAACAAAAAAAAAAAAAAGAAAAAAATTCCAATTCTAGTATTTACTACTCATGTGACCTTGAGCAAGTTTCTCCACCTCTGTGTCTACTTCCCAGTTTGTAAAATGGGGCTACTACAGAGAGTAAAGGAGTTAATACTTGTTGAACTTACAATACAAAGAAAACACACATGTCCATCACGTATTATGCCACCAGTCTCAGGGGCCAGCATGCTCGCCTTCATCGGCTGTCACAGTGCCCCAGCAAACTGCTAACGGGAAGTGCCCAGGGAGGGCAGAGACAAGGGAAGTGGATGGAGCCTGCTTTACCCTGCCCACAGCTCCCCTGCAGTGCTCAGGGCGCCTGCTGATGCTGAGCAAGCAGCGGGTCAGGGAGTGGGGACAGGCAAGCTCAGGAAAGTCATATCTGGAGGAGAGGCCGGTGGGGCTGAGAATGAGAGAAGAAATGGAAAAGGCTGGTGGGATCCATTTTTTAAAAGGAGGTGGTCCGGGACGTTAGGTGGCGTGGTGGTTAAGGGTGCTGGACTCCCACATGGCTGACACCAGTTCATGTCCTGGACCTGACGGCTTGCTTTTTCATTTTTTTTCCCTCTCTCTTTCTCTGTCCCTCTTTAGTCAAATTTAAATAAATAAACAAAGTTATATAAAATAATTCTTTTTTTTTTTTTGGAGAGGTTTTGTTTGTTTGTTTGTTTTGCTATAGGGCGCGGGCACTCGCCAGAAAGACAGAGAGAGACAGAGAGACAGAAAGCAAGAAATCACCCCCCAGGGATGGTCACGCCGCAATCCCTTCTCCTCCGTTCTCCTCTCAGGATCTTGGACATGCATGCACACGCACCTAGTGTAAGTTTTAAGCCACCGGGTCTGGGACGCGAACTGCGGTCGACTACATGGGAGTCCAGCGACATAGTCATTGCGCTAACTGCTGGTCCCCCTAAAATAATTCTTAAAAACAGAAAAAGTAGGTGGTCCTTGGTCCCAGCAGATGGCGTAATGGTTACATAGCTGGATTCGCACGTAGCCAACCACGGTTCAAGTTCTAGACCCAGTGGCTTAAACTCATGCCGAGTATGTGTGTGTGTGTGTGCATGCCCAAAATCCTTAGAGGAGAATGAATTATGGTGTGCCCAACCCCCTTAGGTGGTGATCTCTCACTTTCTATCTCTCTATGTCTCTCCAGCAACTGCATCTTCCCTATAGTAAAAATCTCTCTCTCTAAAAAAAAAGCAGGTGGTCTTCGACTATAGGTGAACATGAGAATGAACCACTTTGAGAACTCTGGAAACCACGACTGCTTGACCACATCCCCGCAGACTCAGGTTGAGAAACGCTAGTTAACAGTCCATCAGGTACATGTACCACCAATGACATCATAAATTTCTCATCCCAGGATTTCTACTCCGCCCATGCTCATGCTAACCCTGCACCCCCTTACTGGACTTCCTTTTTGTCTTGACTTTGACAGAGCAGCATTAGTGTGGATTCTAACGGAGAGATGTTAATAGAAATGTCTACAAGAGAAGGCGAGGGGAAGAAACCAGTTGTCCCAATACTGCAGAAAGGAAATAAGAGAAAACTCTGCCCCAAAGTCTTTCCTTTTCTTTCTTTCCTTTTTTAAGAATTATTTTATTGGGGCTGACAAGGGGTGTGGTGGTTAAAGGCGCTGGATTCCCACATGGCTGACCATGGTTTGAGTCCCAGACCTGGCGGCTTGTTCTCTCTCTCATCTTCTCTAGTCAAGTTGAAATAAACGAGTGAATAAATAAAGTTAAATAAAATAATAAATAAATAAGAATTATTTTATTTAGGGGCCAGCAGGTGGTGTGGTGGTTGAAGTGCTGGACATTCCCACATGGCCAACTGTGGTTCGAGTCCTGGATCTGGTGGCTTGCTTTCTCTCTTTCTTTCTCTATCACTGATCAAATTAAAATAAATGAATGAATAAATAATTTTTAAAAAATAATTATTTTATTTAACTTTATTTAATTATTTTAATTTGAGCATAGTGGGACAGAGTGAATGAGAGAGAGAGAGAAAGTGAGAAAGCAAGCCACTAGGTCTAGGATTCAAACCATGGTAGACCATGTAGGAGTCCAGCATCCTGAACCACCACGTCACCTGCCGGCCCCAAGTTTTTCCTTTTCTCATTTGCACCTTCACATTTAAAAATGTAAACTAACACAAAGCAGACACCATGCTGTCCAGTGGAGGCAGAAGTTGGAGGCCAGAGCCAGGGCCAGTCTTAGCTCTGTCACCCAGAAATAAGTTCTGCGGTGTTCCAGTGAGTGCGCCTGGTTATATGCTCCCGGATAACCCTGCTCCCTCCCACCACTGGAGTCTGCCCATCACATGGAATAACACAGCGTTGCTGCAGAGAGGGCTCACAAGCCTGAGCACCAGGCTTCCCTGACCCAGGCTGGCTACTGCTCCCAGCTCACCTGAACCACACACTCACGCGTGGATGTACAGAGCTTGACGGTTTGTAACCTGTTACTCCCTCTTCACTAGGAACTCACCAGCGAGGGAGCCAAGGCTAGCGCTCAGGTTCCTCCTGCCTGCAAGGACCACCCTGCCCCTGCACTCTGAGCGGGGAGGTCAGCGTTCACATTTCAGATTTACCAAACCTCGAATTCCCAAGGTGCCCCTGGTAGGGCAAACACGTTCCTTCAGTCTGCTATTGAGACGCTAACTAAAGTCCTCGCCATAACTACCACATAGCTTAGTGTGTTGTAAGATCAAAACTAGAAAACTCTGTCCTAGGACACTGATCTAGATTTGAGGTTCTTCCAGCACTAGAAAGATTAAGGGCTGTCAGAGCCCAAGAGCTTCTAGGAGACTTACACTTCAGCTGCTCACCCTATGCGCGAGGAAACTGAAGCCTAGAGAGGGGAGGTAATCAGATGAGAAGAAGCTCATAAACCGATGAGTCTTCATTACTGTGGAAGATTCTGTGACCCCTAGCATGGTCACAGGGAGGGCCCTTGGCCTTCCCATCAGAGGGGCTAATGAGACCTACTCACAGTTACCTCCTCAAATCTCTTCATCAAGCCCCGAGAACGAGGCTTCTTTAGCCCCAAGGTCAGCGACATGGGCCCACCTCAGACCAGTTAAATCAGAGTCTCCAGCAGTGGGTCTCCCCTAGATGCCCTTCCCTACATGGACTTCCTGGCTGATCCTAAAAAAGTGCTGGTGAAGCATTTTCTGACTGGCTCTGTCTCCACCCAACTGGCTCACTCTCACCTCCCTCAGATCTCTGCTCGGAAGTCTTTTCGCCCACGAGATTTCTCTTCTCTATTTAAAATAGAAAACCTGCCTCCCTAGCACCCCTCATCCACCATCCCTACTGTGTTTTTCTCCATAACGCTTTTCACCATCTCTCATCTTACTTGTTTAGTGTCACTAAATCCGAACACTCTGCAACATTAGCTCCATGAGGATAAGGTTTGATTTTATTTCCAAGTATATTCCCAGTGCCTAGAATAGTGCCCGACACACAGTAGGTCCTCAGGTATTTATTCTAGAAATTAACAAATACATCGGAAACACTGGTCTCAAAACATGCCTCCTACCGAAAGATCATGTAAAAGCTGATGATACCCAAATCACCTCTCTACTGATCTCATCTTGGCAAAAGCCTTTTACAAAAATATAGTCCAGAAGCCTAATGAAACAGGAACCTTTTAGTAATAAGTATTTCCAGTCAATTAATCCAACCCACACAGGTTTGTGAGTTGAAGACAATTTGTTGTGAGAATAAAACTATGGAGACAGAAAGTGAAGCTGGAAAGCGATCAAATAAATGGACTTCAGATGCCACCCTGATATTTTGGGGGCTCAGAAGAAAGCCTGAGAGCTCTGATGGCTCCTCTGGAACAGGAACCAGCTTCTCGGCAGATCAGAAGGACAGAGAGGCCCCTTGCCAGCACTCTCCGCCATAGGCAGACCTTCCTTTCCTTTTCTCCCGCTTAGACCCCACCTTCTTTCAAAACCCGCTGGAAACCTTTGCCAACACAGCCATGCGGCAGTTGGGGAGCAGCCTGCCTTACCAAGTCTCACTAATGTCATCTGCTCCGTCTCCAACCACCCATCCTTGTCCCCTCCTTCCTCACTTCCTCTGGCCTCTCCCTACAGGGTCACCCTGCATGTCCACGACCAATCCTCCCCAAACACTGTTTTCATCAGGTCACTTTCTCTGCCCAAAATCCTAAAATAGTTCCTATAGCCTACCACACCAGGTCCAGCCCTCAAGCCAGGCTTTCAAAGACCCTCCAGAACGAGGCCTAGACCAGGCCTACTGATTTTGTAGTAGCCGTTCCTTCCCCTGCCTCAGAGCACCAAATCATGCCTTCCCCTTCAACAGCACCAGTAAGAAATAAGACTGTGAGGACCAGTAGGTGGTATAATGGGTTACGTGGCTGGACTCCTATGTAGTCAATCGTGGTTCGAGTCTGGACCTGGTGGCTTAAAACACATGCTGAGCATGTGTGCGGCTTGTTCTCTCTCTCATCTTCTCTAGTCAAATTGAAATAAACGAGTGAATAAATAAAGTTAAATAAAATAATAAATAAATAAGAATTATTTTATTTAGGGGCCAGCAGGTGGTGTGGTGGTTGAAGTGCTGGACATTCCCACATGGCCAACTGTGGTTCGAGTCCTGGATCTGGTGGCTTGCTTTCTCTCTTTCTTTCTCTATCACTGATCAAATTAAAATAAATGAATGAATAAATAATTTTTAAAAAATAATTATTTTATTTAACTTTATTTAATTATTTTAATTTGAGCATAGTGGGACAGAGTGAATGAGAGAGAGAGAGAAAGTGAGAAAGCAAGCCACTAGGTCTAGGATTCAAACCATGGTAGACCATGTAGGAGTCCAGCATCCTGAACCACCACGTCACCTGCCGGCCCCAAGTTTTTCCTTTTCTCATTTGCACCTTCACATTTAAAAATGTAAACTAACACAAAGCAGACACCATGCTGTCCAGTGGAGGCAGAAGTTGGAGGCCAGAGCCAGGGCCAGTCTTAGCTCTGTCACCCAGAAATAAGTTCTGCGGTGTTCCAGTGAGTGCGCCTGGTTATATGCTCCCGGATAACCCTGCTCCCTCCCACCACTGGAGTCTGCCCATCACATGGAATAACACAGCGTTGCTGCAGAGAGGGCTCACAAGCCTGAGCACCAGGCTTCCCTGACCCAGGCTGGCTACTGCTCCCAGCTCACCTGAACCACACACTCACGCGTGGATGTACAGAGCTTGACGGTTTGTAACCTGTTACTCCCTCTTCACTAGGAACTCACCAGCGAGGGAGCCAAGGCTAGCGCTCAGGTTCCTCCTGCCTGCAAGGACCACCCTGCCCCTGCACTCTGAGCGGGGAGGTCAGCGTTCACATTTCAGATTTACCAAACCTCGAATTCCCAAGGTGCCCCTGGTAGGGCAAACACGTTCCTTCAGTCTGCTATTGAGACGCTAACTAAAGTCCTCGCCATAACTACCACATAGCTTAGTGTGTTGTAAGATCAAAACTAGAAAACTCTGTCCTAGGACACTGATCTAGATTTGAGGTTCTTCCAGCACTAGAAAGATTAAGGGCTGTCAGAGCCCAAGAGCTTCTAGGAGACTTACACTTCAGCTGCTCACCCTATGCGCGAGGAAACTGAAGCCTAGAGAGGGGAGGTAATCAGATGAGAAGAAGCTCATAAACCGATGAGTCTTCATTACTGTGGAAGATTCTGTGACCCCTAGCATGGTCACAGGGAGGGCCCTTGGCCTTCCCATCAGAGGGGCTAATGAGACCTACTCACAGTTACCTCCTCAAATCTCTTCATCAAGCCCCGAGAACGAGGCTTCTTTAGCCCCAAGGTCAGCGACATGGGCCCACCTCAGACCAGTTAAATCAGAGTCTCCAGCAGTGGGTCTCCCCTAGATGCCCTTCCCTACATGGACTTCCTGGCTGATCCTAAAAAAGTGCTGGTGAAGCATTTTCTGACTGGCTCTGTCTCCACCCAACTGGCTCACTCTCACCTCCCTCAGATCTCTGCTCGGAAGTCTTTTCGCCCACGAGATTTCTCTTCTCTATTTAAAATAGAAAACCTGCCTCCCTAGCACCCCTCATCCACCATCCCTACTGTGTTTTTCTCCATAACGCTTTTCACCATCTCTCATCTTACTTGTTTAGTGTCACTAAATCCGAACACTCTGCAACATTAGCTCCATGAGGATAAGGTTTGATTTTATTTCCAAGTATATTCCCAGTGCCTAGAATAGTGCCCGACACACAGTAGGTCCTCAGGTATTTATTCTAGAAATTAACAAATACATCGGAAACACTGGTCTCAAAACATGCCTCCTACCGAAAGATCATGTAAAAGCTGATGATACCCAAATCACCTCTCTACTGATCTCATCTTGGCAAAAGCCTTTTACAAAAATATAGTCCAGAAGCCTAATGAAACAGGAACCTTTTAGTAATAAGTATTTCCAGTCAATTAATCCAACCCACACAGGTTTGTGAGTTGAAGACAATTTGTTGTGAGAATAAAACTATGGAGACAGAAAGTGAAGCTGGAAAGCGATCAAATAAATGGACTTCAGATGCCACCCTGATATTTTGGGGGCTCAGAAGAAAGCCTGAGAGCTCTGATGGCTCCTCTGGAACAGGAACCAGCTTCTCGGCAGATCAGAAGGACAGAGAGGCCCCTTGCCAGCACTCTCCGCCATAGGCAGACCTTCCTTTCCTTTTCTCCCGCTTAGACCCCACCTTCTTTCAAAACCCGCTGGAAACCTTTGCCAACACAGCCATGCGGCAGTTGGGGAGCAGCCTGCCTTACCAAGTCTCACTAATGTCATCTGCTCCGTCTCCAACCACCCATCCTTGTCCCCTCCTTCCTCACTTCCTCTGGCCTCTCCCTACAGGGTCACCCTGCATGTCCACGACCAATCCTCCCCAAACACTGTTTTCATCAGGTCACTTTCTCTGCCCAAAATCCTAAAATAGTTCCTATAGCCTACCACACCAGGTCCAGCCCTCAAGCCAGGCTTTCAAAGACCCTCCAGAACGAGGCCTAGACCAGGCCTACTGATTTTGTAGTAGCCGTTCCTTCCCCTGCCTCAGAGCACCAAATCATGCCTTCCCCTTCAACAGCACCAGTAAGAAATAAGACTGTGAGGACCAGTAGGTGGTATAATGGGTTACGTGGCTGGACTCCTATGTAGTCAATCGTGGTTCGAGTCTGGACCTGGTGGCTTAAAACACATGCTGAGCATGTGTGCATGCATGCCCAAAATCCTGAAAGGAGAACGAAGGGACTGCAATGTGGCCATTCCCCTGGGGGGTGATTCCTCACTTTCTGTCTCTCTGTCTCTGTCTGGCAAGTGCACGTGCCTTATAACAAAAATCTCTCTTAAAAAAGAAAGAGACTGTGGAGACTGGAACGGGCTGGACCATGTTACCTCTACACCATCCACATTCATTCTTTCCCTTTGCAACTTCTAGCAACACTGCCCTTAACCACTCCCTCAACATAACACACACACACTCTCCACATACGTGTGCATGCACACTCATTCATTCATTCAATGGTAATACCTGAGTGCCTACTACGTGCCAGGCATCGTCCCAGTTACTGTGGATCCCACAGTAAAAGAACAGACTAATTTCCTGCCCATGCAGAGCTGACAATTCACTGGATAGAGACAAACAGGGACAAACAGATTTGTAAATGTCAGACAGTCACTTCACCTTTCTGAGCTGGGGTACCTCTCTGAAATCACAAACGGGAGTGAACTTATTCTCATTTCTGAAGCACATGAGTGAGTACAGCATGTGAATATGAGGGAGGGGGTTGTGGGCAAAGGGGGGAGCCAGAAGAAAAGCCCTGAAGCGGGAGCAGGAGAGGAGGCAGCAGGCGGAGGGCAGCAGGCCCCTACAAGGGCTCCCACTTCCACTCTGAGATGGGAGACTCCAAGAGGACTGGAGTGGAGGAGCGGGAGGGGCAAGGTGCTCAGCCTGACACTGTGCAGGGGTCACTCCCCGCTGCCTACAGCTCTCAGCAGTCTAGGACTAGGAAAAAACACAGAGGTTTGTTTTCCTCTTGAATGTTCCTGAATTTTCTAATCTGAGCATAGATTACTTTCTTTTATAAAGAGATTTTTGCTATAGGACGTGTGCGCTTGCCAGAGAGACAGAAAGCAAGAAATCACCCCCTTGGGGGGACAGCCAGACTGCAACCCCTTCTCCACCATTCTCCTTTCGGGATTTGGGGCATGCACGCACACGCTTCTGGAGTGAGTTTTAAGCTGCCAGGTCTGGGACTCGAACCATGGTCCACTAAATGGGAGTCCAGCAATGTAGCCATTATGCCATCCGCTGGTCCCAAGCATACATTACTTTTTAAACGAGGGAAAAAACAATCTCCTTGACCTTTAAGACTCAGCTCAGAACCCACCTCTGCCTCACAGCCTGGGTACATACCAGTGCGAGCTCACACTGTCCGCATGCTCCTGGCAGCAGGAAGACCCCGGGTGGGCCCAGAGTCAGCAGCTAGGCAGGTGGCCCAGCAGCACTTCCCTGCAGCAACTGCTGTGCATGAAAGTGTCCTCGGCTGCCTTCACTTCCCTCCTGCCATGCAGGAGTGTGTCCCTTCAGACACCCTTGCCCCCAAGTGCCTCCCTGAGTCCCACTCTTTCTCTCAGTTGACTTAATTAATTCCTAGTAATTAAAGCTCCTGTTTGGTGAGGAACTACAGAGAGTCTGGCCTCTCCCAGAGAGTGTAAATATTTTAAAAGAAGACTCTAAAATTGAAATGCAAAAAAAGTGTTAGGCATTAGGGAGAGGAATGGTGCTATAACGGGGGAATAACAGGCACTGGGGTTCTTTTCTGTGGATAGGGGATCGCCCTCTCCTAAAGGGTATGAGCACTTAGGGAGACACGGGAGTCTACAGAGAAAGATGAGACTACATCCTGCCACACCTCTCTCTTCCCAAACAGCCATTCAATCCGTGCTGGGTATGAGAGAGCGTTCCCCAGAGGTAACCCAGTCACCTCAGAGGGTGACCTGCATGGGAGTAACCACTGCTCTGAGAAAGGCCTCCCCTCAGGCCCTCTGGTCTGGGAGCACGTCGTTCTCTAATTGCTTTCACTGGGGGACTCCTGGAGGACCAAGTTCATCTCACGGGATGCTTTTCTGCTCAGTGAGCACCCAGCTCTGCCTTGGACCCAGGATAGGCCTTTCATAAGCAACTGTAGGTTACTGATCAAGGATGGCTCCGTTGCAAAAAATCTCTGCAGGATTTTAAATGCAAATAAACAGTCTAATTAAGAATAACGGTAGTATTAATCATACATCTAATATTGTTAAGGGCCTGAAGATTTATAGCCTTAATGAAGTATTAGATGGTGAGGCAGTTTTTACAACCTCAGCCGACGCAGTTCACGTCTGCAGAGGCTAATACAGCAGAGGCAGAGGGCAGCCCTTCCCCACACAGACCAGAGTCCAGCTGGGCCAAGCCCAGAATATGGACAGCCGTTCAGTGCCCGCCTGGGCTCTTTTCTCTGAAAATGCAAAAGCTCTGCCTCCAGCATGTTTTCAGGCCCTGGAACAGCCCCAAGGCAGTTTGTACTTATAATGGACGCTCACCTTCAAAATTTCTCCCTGTGGCCTCACCCTGTCTCCCTCTGCCCTTCGGTTTGCTTAAGGAACACCTTCAACTTCAGGAACTGAACTGGCAGAAAGGAGCAGAATGCTGTCAAGTGCACCAAACCAGGGGAATGAAAGTGGAGCCAGAGCCCACTCCACTGGCTCACATTCAGCCCTAGTTGGCCAAGGGCAGTGTGGATAAAATGTTCCTATATCCAAGGACAGAAGGAAGGAGCTCCCTCCACCTTTCACCCAGAAGAGGAACAATCACAAGAATGCATGTGAGGCTTAACAGGGGAACTCCCTGTTTCCAGTCCCTGGACCCCCAGGTTGTCATAGGGCGGGCGCCACCACGCCCATGAACCCCCAGGTGGTAACACCAAGGCTTCTAGCATCTCCCTGCTGACGTGCTGGAGACTGAGCTCAGTGTCCACAGGAGGCCAGGTGATCATTCTCTAGAAGTGCCCTACAGAAAACATCCCACAGACACAGTAAGTCAGGTCGCACTGTCATCAGCTCCTCCCAGCAGGTGTGCCCTGGTTCTCAGAATGTTGGGACCACCTAGCTCAGAGGTGCTGGGCTACTTCGCCTGCTGGGGAGGAATGGAAGGAGCATCTAACAAAGAAACAGACCTCAAGAGTGACCAAAGAGTGGCCCAGGAGGTGTGGCCAGCTCCAACACCATTCCTCTTCTGTAGTGACAGAGTTCTACGAGGCATTTTGAGCTTTTGCTTTAGGCCATTCAATGTTTGTCTCCAAAATGAAAACAGATGTTCTGCTTGTTTGTTAGTGCTCGTTAGGATGAAATAGAAGCCTCCGTAAGATTCAGATGAGGGGGCAGGATGCAGCGCAGCAGTGAGATACAGCTCTCCAGGCCAGCACCACAGAGAGTGGTGACAGGCTGCTCGAGGGAAGCTGGATCCTGCCTGGCAACCATGATTCTAATCTCCATTCTGGTCAGCCCTACACATGCTGGGTACACGCAAATGCCCAAGATCCAGCGGGCTGGAGGACTGAAGGAAAGGACCAATCATGGTGTGACCAGGCCCCATGAGGATGCTGTCTCTGTCCGTCTCTTTCTCACCCCCTCTCTCACAGGAACACATGCGCTCTATCGTGAATAAGGGGGAAAAAAGTGATGCTTGACAAGGCTGATGACGCACATGGTGCACTTCCAAGGCCATACCTGGAGACCTCTCTGAGTTGGCCAGTATGTGGGCACCCGTGACCCGAGGCTGGCTTAAGCTGGAGATGGATCACAGCATCTAGATCTTGTTGGGGATCTGCCTTTCTCTGCCTGTCTCTGCCTCTCTCTCTCTTTCTCTTATTCATGGACAAAATTAACTTTTAAAAAATTTCAAATGAGAGATAAAACAAAAACCACCCCAATCCCATCACTCAGAGATAAGGAGATCGTATAGTAAACTCTGCCCTGAGTAGAAAAGGCAAATCTACTCTTAGTGGGACCCCGGGGGTGTAAGTCTTGTGTTCTCTGGATGAGCCTGTGGGTTTCATTTTCCAGAGGACCCTTAATGTCACCTCTAGACAACTCAAAAAGTGTCAGTTAAAATCGGGACTAGCAGTTAATGTAATGGCTATGTTGCATGCGTGCATGCCCAAGATCCCAAGAGGAGAATGGAGGAGAAGGGATTGCAGCATGGCCATCCCCCCTGGGGGGTGATTTCTTGCTGTTTCTCTGTCTCTCTCTGTCTTTCTGGCGAGCGCACATGCCCTATAGCGAAAACCTCTCCAAAAAAAAAAAAATCAAATTTAAAATAAAATTAAATTTAAAGTAAAAGTTTAAAGTTTCAGAATATTTGTGGGGACTCCAATCATCCTGGAGCTCTCAAAAACAGATAAAGTGGCCAGCAGGTGGCATGGAGGTTAAAGAGGCTGGATCTCACATGGCCGACTAATGGTTCTAGATCAATGGCTTGAAAAACACAAAGGGTTGGGACCAGCAGGTGGCATGGTAGTTGAAAGGCTGGACACCCACATGGTTGACTGCGGTTTGAGTCAGCTTGGCAGCTTGCTTGCTCACTCCCCCTTACACCCCCCATCTCACTCTGGTGAGCACATGTGCCCTACAATTTTTTAAAAATAATAATAAATAAAGTTAAATATTTTTTTAAAAAAAGAAAGAAAAGAAAAACACACAGGAGAATGGAAGCGAGAGAACTGTGGCATGGCTATCCCCGCTGAAGGGATGCTATTTCTGTGTGTGTGTGTGTGTGTGAGTCTTTCTCCAGCAAGCTTAAAAAAAAAAGACATAATTTAAGTCACACAGACCCCCTCACCCACATGCACTGACTAAAGACTAGACTTTTTCTTTTCTTTCTTTCTTTTTTTTTTTGGAGAGGTTTTTGCTATAAGGCGCATGTACTCGCCAGAAAGACAGAAACAGAGAGAAAGAAAGGGAGAAATCACCCGCCCAGGGAGGATGGCCACACCACAATCCCTTCTCCTCTATTCTCCTCTCGGGATCTTGGGCACGCACGCACATGCACCCAGCATGAGTTTTAAGCCACTGGGTCTGGGACTCGAACCGTGGTCGACTACATGGGAGTCCAGCGACATAGCCATTACGCTAACTGCTGATCCCAAGACCAGACCTTTTCTTCACTTAAGTCTCAGTCTTGGCAAAGGCGAGGCACTTAGCAAGCAAGTCACACAGCGTGCAGTGGACATCCTGCGAGTGCTGAGGCCTCTGAGGAAGGAATCTGTGGTGACACTACCGAGTATGGTACTTGGAAGGTGTTCATCAACTCTCCTTTGAGCCACAAAAAGGATCAGATGTGTCATATCACACACATACGCACACACACACATGCACACACACTTTCCTGCCACCAAACACAGGCAAATGGTTGTAAAGTAGCATTCTGATCTTCTAAAAACATTGCTCAAAAGTAAGTAGCTCGGGAACCAGCAGTTAGCGTAATGGCTATGTCGCTGGACTCCCACGTAGTCGACCGCGGTTCGCATCTCGGACCCGGTGGCTTAAATCTCACGCCGGGCGCGTGTGCGTGCGTGCCTAAGATCCCGAGAGGAGAATGGAGGAGAAGGGATTGCAGCGTGACCATCCCCCCTGGGGGGTGATTTCTCGCTTTCTGTCTCTATGTCTCTGTCTGTCTGGCGAGCGCACACGCCCTATAGCGAAAACCTCTCCAAAAAAAAAAAAAAAAGTAAGTAGCTCATGGATATCACATCCTAAACCCCTCGAGCAAGAAAGGGGAGGGCAGTGGACCAGATGTCCACAAGTGGAAACACAGATTTTGGGCACAGGCAACTGCTCTGCCTCACCGCCATCAACATTCAGAACCCCTTCCCACTCAGGATGTTCCTATTTTTGAAAAAAAAAGGAAAAAGAAAGGTGAAAACAACTTACATAGAAAGAGAAATGGAGATAAAGATCTAATACAGGGCCCAGGAGGTGGCATAGTGGTTGGAGTACTAGACTCCCACATGGGCACTATAGTTTGAATCCCGGACCTGGTGGCTTGCTTTCTCGCTTTCCCTCTCTCTGTCTCTTTGTGGTCAAATTAAAAATAATAATAAATAAATAAAATTAAATAAATAATTCTTTTTTAAAAATCTAATACAAATATCAAAATGTTAAAACATTAACAGTAGCTCTATTTTGTAGCATTGTTCCGTGAGTTATTTTTTCCTCTGTATACCTATCTGTATTTTCTAAATTTTTTTACATGAATATGTGTTTCTTTTGTAATTTTTTTTAAAGAGATATTTGCTATGGAAACATGCACTCACTGGAAAGACATAGAGACAGAGAGAAAGAAATTGAGAAAGCACCCCCTGGGGGGGGTGGCAATGCTACAATCCCTTCTCCTCCAGTCTCCTCTCAGGATCTTGGGCATGCATGCATACATGCACCTGGCATGAGTTTTAAGCCACTGGGTCCAGGCCTTAAACCACTGTCGACTACATGGGAGTCCAGTGATGTAACCATTTCGCCATCTGCTGGCCTCTCTTTTGTAATTAAAGTTTTAAAAGAAAAACAAGTAATCCACAATCTAGATTAGTCTATTTAGATTTTACTTTTCACAGCCTGAAAAATACAAATTTGAGCTCCCAAGGGTCTGCTACTCTTCCCAGTATTGGAGAAACAGGAAGAAGTGTAAGAAGAAGCGTAAAACTCTCAAAGATCAAGGGACCAGCAAATGGCGTAATGGTTACATTGCTGGACTCCCATATAGTCGACAGTAGTTCCAGTCCCAGACCCAGCAGCTTAAAACTCACCCCAGGCTTGGGGCTGGCAGGTGGCGGGGTGGGTTAAGGTGCCTGTCCCCCAGGCGTGGTGGTTAAAGGTGCTTGTCTCCCATGTGGACAACCGCGGATCAAGTCCTGGATGTGGTGACTTGCTTTCTCACTTTCCTTCTCTCTCTTTCTCTGTCTCTCTCTGATCAAACAAAAATAACAATGATAAATAAAGGTAAATAAAACAATTCTTTAAAAAAGACTCACATCGGCATGGCCATCCCCTCCTGGAGGGCTGATTTCCCGCTTTCTGTCTCTCTGGCAAGAGCGCACACCCTATAGTAACAATCTCTCAAAAAAAAAAAAAAATCCTCTAGAAGATTCTAATCCAATAAGAAAGTTTACCGACAGGGTTGGGTTGAGGGCAGGAATGATTACTTTCTTTTTTGTCTCTCATTTGTAAGGAAAACAATGATTTTAAACAAACTGTTCCTTCAAAAGCATCCCAAAGCTCCCTACCGCCTTCCAAGAGTTCACCCATCTCTGCTGCCAGATCGACTCCCAGGCGTCGGCCCACCATGACACAAAGAATCTGCAGACCTTCTCCATTAAGGCGAGGAACCCTTTTCTTACATTTTGTTTCTGAAAGTTTTCCCTCCTCTTCCTTAAGTTTCACAAACACAGAACCTCACGCAAATAACACAGTATCATTCAATCAATCAATAGCATTGTTGACCACACTGAATAGTGCTTGAAGGAGGATGATGTTAACAGAAAGGGTTCATTTTCATGGAGCCCGAGAAATACAAACAGGAATTGAGGAGCAAGAATTTGTTAGCTGGTCCCAGCCCTAGCCAGAAGCGGGGTGGGGGCGATGGCCAGAGTGCAGAAACATCTGTCACTCGGCAGTTTCATTTCTCACAGGCAGTTAATACCCTCCGTGCATTTCTCGGTCTCTTCCAAGTCTGGTTAGTGAGTCAGTCTCCCTGGCCCCAATCAGCTCTGAGTGCCCTACAAAACTGAATTTCTGGTCTACAAAAGCTGAGAACCAGATCCCAGAGCACAGTGATCTGGCCAAAATAAAGCTGCCCCCGGGATGACATCTGTCCCACTCTCTGACTGTAACACTCTGACTGCAGGGTGTATGTCTGATTCTTCTAATACTCTGAACGCAGAGTAAGACCCAAACTCGGACCTGCCTTCACAGCCCTAACTCAGCTGTGCAGCCTCATCCCCAGGCAGTTGGGCCTCCTTACGGCTCCCTGCTTTCCTATTTATGGCTCTCTCTACCTGGAATGTACTTTGCCAAATTCCACTTGTCTGTAAAACTCCTATTCTTCCTTCAAAGCCCAGTTCAAAAGTGACCTCCTCCCTAAGGCCTTCCCTAACTTCTCTAGGCATTTATTAATAGTTCTTATTGCTTCCAAAAGCTCTTTCACCACAACCATGCTAGAGAATGTGAGTACACCGCAGCTCTTCCTTTAAAACACCTGACCTCCCCTGGAAACAATGAGCTTTTGGAGTCAAGGAACTCACTTTGTATCCACAAATTTTTGCACAGTGGCAAGCATAAAATGGAAGAATGATATTGAATGATTGATCGTCTGGAACATGGCATTAACTTATTAAGTGAAAAAGGGAAAGAAAAGGGGATCATCACACAAAATTCAAGTTAAGTTATCTACATATTTAACCTCACCCAAAAATGACCACAATATGTCTGAGAGGCAACATGGATATTTTAAAATTTTAAATACAGCAACTCATCTCTGAACTAAGTAGAAACTGTTTACATGACTTAATTGGACTTGTGCAACAACCCTTTGAAGTACATACTTTTATCTGCATTTAAGAAAGAGGAGGTCTGGCAGGTGGCATGGTGTTTAAGGGTGCTGCATTTCCACATGGCTGACCCGGCCATGATTCAAGTCCCATACCTGGTGGCCTGCTCTCTCGTTTTCCCTTTCTCTCTCTGTCTCTGTCTGGTCAAATTTTTAAAAGAGAAAGAAAGAAAGAAATGTTTAGGGACCAGCAGATGGCATAATGCCTATGTCACTGGACTCTCATGTAGTCGACTGCGGTTCGAGTCCCGGACCCAGTGGCTCCCAATCACCATGGGCACATGTGCATGCATGCCCAAGATCCTGCACATGTGCATGCATGCCCAAGATCCTGAGAGGAGAATGGAGGAGAAGGGATTGTGGCATGCCCATCCCCCTCTGGGGGGGGGTGATTTCTCACTTTCTGTCTGTCTCTCTCTGTCTTTCTGGCTTGTGCATGTGCCCTATAGTAAAAAACCTCTCCAAAAAAAAAAAGAAGAGGAAACTAGGGACCAGCAAGTGGCATGGTGGTTAAGGGTGCTGGACGCCCACACGGGCCGACTGCAGTTTGAATTCCAGAACTGGCAGCTTGATTTCTCACCTTCCCTTTCTCTCACTCACTCTGTCCCTCTTCGGTCAAATTAAAATAAACAAAGTTTTTTAAAAATTCTATTAAAAAAAAAAAAAGGAGAGGAAACTGAGGCACGAGAAAGTTTAAATAACTCAAGATCATCCGGCTAGCAAATGTTAGAAGCAAAAATGTCGCCTGGCTCCAGATCCAGCAGGATCTGGAATTAAGTAGACCTGGGTTACAAATGTGGCTTTGGGTAAGTCACAGATCCCTCCTGGGCTTGTTTCCTCATAAAATAAGTATGATAACCTCCTTCTGTTAGGGTGTAGAAGGGTTTAAGTTAGGTCTTTAAAGTCCTAGCAGGTACTCCACAAATGCTAATTCATTTTTCCTTCCCTTCCTAAATGCTGGGTAAAGCAGACACAGAGGAAAAGAATCTCTCCCAAGTTTGCTGAAGGCTTTTCCATACAGATCAGGTAGTTAGACTGCTCAACACAAAAAGCCTTTCCTTACCTGTTTATCTCCAAAGTCCCTTTCTAGCAGGGCCCAGAGACCTTTTAAAATGTACAAGTCATGTCACTCCCTAAAAAAAAAAAAAAAAAAAAAAAAACCGTTCAAAGGCTCCTAATTACACTGGAGATGCAATCCAAACCCAGGAGGGAAGGCATTCTGCCCCAAGGCCCCAGGGATCTAACCCAACCGGCCACCTCTCCAGCCCACCTCTCCGCACACTCTTCTCCCCTGGCCCTTTCCCCCTCCAGCCCCACAGGCCTCTTTCACTTCCTCCAACTGGCCAAGCTCTGAGCTGCTCTACAGAAGGTTAACTCTTAACCCCCTCGGGTCTTGGCTGAAAATGTCACTTCCTTAGGGAAGGCTTCCCTGAGCCCCCAACTCAAATTCATTTCCTACCATCCTTTCATTTTTCCTTTCTTGTAACTGCCAGATTGGAGTTAGTTTACTGCTTCCTTCAAAGTTCCTAATTGAAAGAATTAAAAGGCTTCCCTGGTCACCCTCATGTAAATTCAACCCCCACCCCAACACCGCAGTTAGCACTTATCCAGTAGCAGTTAGCACTTAACAGACATACTTATCATATACTTTATTGTTTTTGCACACAGAGCCCCCCCCCCCCCACACACACACACTCTCACGGCTCCACAGGCAGCCACTTTTGTTTGCTTTTATTCACTGGATCTAGAACAATGCGTGGAACATGTTTGTTGACAAATATTTGCTATTGACTACAGTCTCAGGATTAGTTAGTATTGCACTTCCCCACTAAGCTAAGAGCCTCAGAAACGAAGCCATGGGATCTTTTTGTTGACTTTATACTCCTAACACCTAGCTCTTTGCCCAGCATATATAATAGGTGCTCAGTAAAAACTTGCTGAACGGGTCAAAGTCAAAACCAGTGGGAAAAAAATGGGATGTGGTCAGAATAGATGTGCTAGCGTTCCCTCTCCTTTAGCACCCAAGGCACCTGCGAGGTGGAGGAAGCCGACCCCTGAAATCCCACTAGGCCGGGCATCGCTGTCCACATCCTGTAGGCTCACCCACACTGTACTCCCCACAGGCCCTACCTGAACGCGGGACTGAATGCAAGTGGGGAAGCCTAGGCCGACAACCACCCAAGTCCCTTCTCCTACGCCAGTCCTATTCCAGGCTGGTCCCGGATGCCAAACACACTTCCCTGGGTAGGCCCGGGGATGTCGTCCAGTCCAGGAGTTTGCATGCCATCTCCGGCCTACTCAAAAAAGAGTAGAAATCCCTGAACACCTACAATACTCCCGGTTCTCAGGAGCTGGCATACCTAAGGGCAGACGGACCCCTCCCCGCACGAACACGGATCCAAGGCCAAGAAGCCATCTGTCCAGCAGCCGCTCCCCTGCTCCCCTGCTCCCCGGTCCTCCCTCAGGTCACACTGAGCGTTCCCTCCCAGGGTGGCAGGAAGAGCTCCTGCAGAGAGACGATTTCCACCCAGATCAACAGGCCTGGTCACCCGCTCGGACCTCCAACTCTGCTCCGGGAGAAACCCTGCCCAGGGTGAGAACTTGGGCAGACGGGAGAGGGGACGGAGGGGCGCCAAGGAGGGTCGCTCCCCGGAGTCTGTCCTAGGACGGCGCCAGCTCTCCAGGCGGCGGGGACGGCGGGGCTGACAGGGCGCACTCGCGGGGCAAGGTGGCACCGTTATCCGTGCCCAGGCGGGGGCCGAGGGCTGTCGCCAGCTCG